>NC_086004.1:252500-325000 GCF_030014385.1 Trichomycterus rosablanca
AAAATCTCACACCAGAGAAGCTTTACATGAACAACAGTACAGCGGTACCTGAAACTGGACCTCAGTCGGTTCTGGGAGTGGTGTTGAGTTTTAAAGACGTTGAGTTTTGAGGTATTTTTCCCCATAAGGATGTTTGGGAAACCTGTTAATGCGTCCATGGTCCCGTGGAGCTGCAGATATTTTAGTCTCATGTAAAATAATGAGGTTGTTTTTGACACTTAAACACTGAAAATAACACAAATATAATATAAACACACTGAAATACAATTACTAACAGTTAAACATTAAAAATACAATAAAAGCTGCACTTTAGTTTTACTTCCTTATTGTTTCCTGACGCTTCTTAATGCTGGAGATGCTTGATGTTGAAATACCGTATTCCCTTCAGCACCGGCGCATTCACATGAGAAGTGACAAAACCGCTTCTGCGCCGCTGTGCCGTTATTTCCTATGAAGTGTGACGGCGGTGCACAAAACTTAGCGTGACTTATTGTAGTAAAACAGCGAGTGAGGAATGTGATTAGTGGAGGAACTTATGAGCAGTAATAATGAAGAGAAGTTTAGTGCTCCTGTCTCCTTCTTTTACTACATTAAACCACGTTAAGCTTTATTTTCAACCAGAAGCGTTTTAGACTCTGGGAGAAGCTGATTCTGATTCTCACCATTTCTCAGAAGCTGGAGCTGTAACACAAGTTTAAAAGTGAAACAGGGAGGCGAATCCAGATAAACACAGATACATGTGGAACTGTAACCCTGGATCTGACGCTTATTCCACACTGATGAGGTTTTACTGCACATGTTGAGATTAAGGTACAAATTTAAGGTACAAGATTCCGGGTTTAGGGAGGTGGAGTTACAGGGTTCCTCTGTATTAAACAGTATTTAGTCAGTAGGATGAATTGAACCCTGATGAACGTTTCACTGCTCCAGTCGGCTGGTTTATGTTAATTGTAAGATGCCGCTGAAACACAGATGGCTAATCTGGCTTTTGTTCTCTCTGCCCTCCCATTGCTAACACACACACACACACACACACACACACACACACTCCCAGTCCTCCCAGTACAGCTAGCAACAGTGTTGATTTCATTCTCTGAATCCTAATCCCGTTTAGCGGGGCCGGCGGGCTCTGAATGCCCTTTTACGCGCCTCCGTCTGCCCCTTTGTTTCCCAGAATAAAGAAGCTCCTCAGTCCTGGATGAAGGAGCTTTTCGGAGCTCCTGCTGATCTCACCGCTGTGACTCTTTTCTCTCGGGTTTAAACTGCTAATTGATGACGGGTTGTACCGCTAAAGGTCTGAGGATCAGTCATGACACCCATCAGCCAGCAAAACACCGTCCTGCTAAGATCCCACCTGGAGAACATGAGCAGGGTCTCGGTGTCTCAGATCCTTGGGTCGTTCTGGAACTTCGTCTCAGTGACACAAACTGTGAAGATTTACAATTATCACTGAATACAGTTTGAGCAACTGAGAGTTAAGGGCCTTGCTCAAGGGCCCAACAGTGGCAACTTGGTTATGGTGGGGCTTAAACCAGCAAACTTATAGTCCAGAACCTTAAACCGCTGAGCTACCACTGACCTATAAGATTCAGTTCTGTTCTCATTGAATAACCCAGTTCAGGTCAGGACCACCCAACTACCTCCCACCAAACCAGTAAACCCAGCAGCAGGAGTGTAAACTGGTCAACATTTTACCACATATTATTAGACCATGTTTATATCCAGCAAGGGCCAAAAGTCTGGGGCCACCAGTGCAAGTGCTTAGAATGTTAATAATCTACTGATTTATTTTAGAATGTATTTATTTATTTATTTACTATTTTAGTTTTTTGTTATTATTATTTTATTATTTATTTTATTATTATTAAAATAAATGTATTTGTTATTTAATTAATTAATTATTTATAGTTAATTATGGTTATTTTATTTATTTATTTAGAGCTAATTATTTATTTTGTTATATTTTATTTATTTATTATTAATTATTTATTTGGTTATTTTATTAAGTTGGCTGGTTATTTATCATTTATTCATTAATTTATTATTTTATTTAATTAATTATTTATAGTTAATTATTTATTTTTATATTATTTTATTTATTTATTATTAATCATTATTTTGGTTATTTTATTTAGTTGGTTGGTATTTTTTTATTTATTGCGTGCTTTATTATTTTATTCATTTACTATTTTTTATTATTGATTGATTATGATTGGTGTAGAGTCGCTGTACTGGGAAGGTTTTCTGTGCTGATGGTTTTTGGTGGTGACGTGTATTTTGGTTTTGGTGTCGGTGATTAAATCACAGATCCTGTAATTACATACAATTAGCTCCTGCAGACGAGCTTAACAGGTTTTAACTTGGAAAATATCCAAACAAAACATGAATGAACGGCGAGACAAACATTCAAACATCTAAACATCTAAACATCTAAACACCTAAACATCTAAACACCTAAACATCTAAACATCTAAACACCTAAACATCTAAACAATAAACATCTAAACACATAAACATCTAAACAATGAAACATCTAAACACATAAACATCTAAACACTTAAACACCTAAACATCTAAACATCTAAACATCTAAACATCTAAACACTTAAACACCTAAACATCTAAACATCTAAACACCTAAACATCCAAACACTTAAACATCTAAACACATAAACATCTAAACATCTAAACACTTAAACACCTAAACACCTAAACATCTAAACACTTAAACATCTAAACACATAAACATCTAAACATCTAAACACTTAAAAACCTAAACACCTAAACATCTAAACATCTAAACACCTAAACACCTAAACATCTAAACACTTAAACATCTAAACACTTAAACACCTAAACATCTAAACACCTAAACACTTAAACATCTAAACACTTAAACACCTAAACATCTAAACACCTAAACATCTAAACACATAAACATCTAAACATCTAAACACTTAAACATCTAAACACTTAAACACCTAAACATCTAAACACCTAAACATCTAAACACATAAACATCTAAACACATAAACATCTAAACATCTAAACACTTAAACACCTAAACATCCAACAGTATATATGAGGAACAGTATATATGAGGAACCGAGTATACGAGGAACAGTATATACGAGGAACAGTATATACGAGGAACAGTTTATACGAGGAACAGTATATATGAGGAACCGTAAATACGAGGAAAAGTATATACGAGGACAGTATATATGAGGATCCATATATACAGTGTATCACAAAAGTGAGTACACCCCTCACATTTCTGCAAATATTTTATTATATCTTTTCATGGGACAACACTATAGACATGAAACTTGGATATAACTTAGAGTAGTCAGTGTACAGCTTGTATAGCAGTGTAGATTTACTGTCTTCTGAAAATAACTCAACACACAGCCATTAATGTCTAAATAGCTGCAACATAAGTGAGTACACCCCACAGTGAACATGTCCAAATTGTGCCCAAAGTGTCAATATTTTGTGTGACCACCATTATTATCCAGCACTGCCTTAACCCTCCTGGGCATGGAATTCACCAGAGCTGCACAGGTTGCTACTGGAATCCTCTTCCACTCCTCCATGATGACATCACAGAGCTGGTGGATGTTAGACACCTTGAACTCCTCCACCTTCCACTTGAGGATGCGCCACAGGTGCTCAATTGGGTTTAGTCCATCACCTTTACCTTCAGCTTCCTCAGCAAGGCAGTTGTCATCTTGGAGGTTGTGTTTGGGGTCGTTATCCTGTTGGAAAACTGCCATGAGGCCCAGTTTTCGAAGGGAGGGGATCATGCTCTGTTTCAGAATGTCACAGTACATGTTGGAATTCATGTTTCCCTCAATGAACTGCAGCTCCCCAGTGCCAGCAACACTCATGCAGCCTAAGTCCATGATGCTACCACCACCATGCTTGACTGTAGGCAAGATACAGTTGTCTTGGTACTTCTCACCAGGGCGCCGCCACACATGCTGGACACCATCTGAGCCAAACAAGTTTATCTTGGTCTCGTCAGACCACAGGGCATTCCAGTAATCCATGTTCTTGGACTGCTTGTCTTCAGCAAACTGTTTGCGGGCTTTCTTGTGCGTCAGCTTCCTTCTGGGATGACGACCATGCAGACCGAGTTGATGCAGTGTGCGGCGTATGGTCTGAGTACTGACAGGCTGACCTCCCACGTCTTCAACCTCTGCAGCAATGCTGGCAGCACTCATGTGTCTATTTTTTAAAGCCAACCTCTGGATATGACGCCGAACACGTGGACTCGACTTCTTTGGTCGACCCTGGCGAAGCCTGTTCCGAGTGGAACCTGTCCTGGAAAACCGCTGTATGACCTTGGCCACCTTGCTGTAGCTCAGTTTCAGGGTGTTAGCAATCTTCTTATAGCCCAGGCCATCTTTGTGGAGAGCAACAATTCTATTTCTCACATCCTCAGAGAGTTCTTTGCCATGAGGTGCCATGTTGAATATCCAGTGGCCAGTATGAGAGAATTGTACCCAAAACACCAAATTTAACAGCCCTGCTCCCCATTTACACCTGGGACCTTGACACATGACACCAGGGAGGGACAACGACACATTTGGGCACAATTTGGACATGTTCACTGTGGGGTGTACTCACTTATGTTGCAGCTATTTAGACATTAATGGCTGTGTGTTGAGTTATTTTCAGAAGACAGTAAATCTACACTGCTATACAAGCTGTACACTGACTACTCTAAGTTATATCCAAGTTTCATGTCTATAGTGTTGTTCCATGAAAAGATATAATGAAATATTTGCAGAAATGTGAGGGGTGTACTCACTTTTGTGATACACTGTATGAGGAACAGTATATATACGAGGAACAGTATATACGAGGAACAGTATATACTAGAAACAGTATATACAGAGAACAGTATATATGAGGAACAGTATATACGAGGAACAGTATATACTAGGAACAGTATATACTAGAAACAGTATATACAGAGAACAGTATATATGAGGAACAGTATATACGAGGAACAGTATATACTAGGAACAGTATATACGAGAAACAGTATATACAGAGAACAGTATATATGAGGAACAGTATATATACGAGGAACAGTATATACGAGGAACAGTATATACTAGAAACAGTATATACAGAGAACAGTATATATGAGGAACAGTATATACGAGGAACAGTATATACTAGGAACAGTATATACGAGAAACAGTATATACAGAGAACAGTATATATGAGGAACAGTATATATACGAGGAACAGTATATACGAGGAACAGTATATACTAGAAACAGTATATACAGAGAACAGTATATATGAGGAACAGTATATACGAGGAACAGTATATACTAGGAACAGTATATACGAGAAACAGTATATATGAGGAACAGTATATATGAGGAACAGTATATATGAGGAACAGTAAATATGAGGAACAGTATATATGAGGAACAGTATATACAAGGAACAGTATATATATGAGGAACAGTATATATGAACAGTATATACGAGGAACAGTATATACGAGGAACAGTATATATGAGGAACAGTATATACGAGGAACAGTATATATGAACAGTATATATGAGGAACAGTATATACGAGGAACAGTATACATAAACAGTATATACGAGGAACAGTATATATGAGGAACAGTATAAACGAGGAACAGTATATATGAGGAACAGTATATACGAGGACCAGTATATACGAGGAACAGTATATATGAACAGTATATACGAGGAACAGTATATATGAGGAACAGTATATACGAGGAACAGTATATATGAACAGTATATACGAGGAACAGTATATATGAGGAACAGTATATACGAGGAACAGTATATACGAGGAACAGTATATATGAGGAACAGTATATATGAGGAACAGTATATATGAGGAACAGTATATACGAGGACCAGTATATACGAGAAACAGTATATATGAACAGTATATACGAGGAACAGTATATATGAGGAACAGTATATACGAGGAACAGTATATATGAACAGTATATACTAGGAACAGTATATATGAGGAACAGTATATATGAACAGTATATACGAGGAACAGTATATATGAGGAACAGTATATATGAACAGTATATACGAGGAACAGTATATATGAGGAACAGTATATACGAGGAACAGTATATATGAACAGTATATACGAGGAACAGTATATATGAGGAACAGTATATTCGAGGAACAGTATATATGAACAGTATATACGAGGAACAGTATATATGAGGAACAGTATATACGAGGAACAGTATATATGAGGAACAGTATATACGAGGAACAGTATATATGAACAGTATATACGAGGAACAGTATATATGAGGAACAGTATATACGAGGAACAGTATATATGAACAGTATATATGAGGAACAGTATATATGAGGAACAGGATATATGAACAGTATATACGAGAAACAGTATATACGAGGAACCGTATATATGAGGAACAGTATATACGAGGAACAGTATATACGAGGAACAGTATATATGAACAGTATATACGAGGAACAGTATATACGAGGAACAGTATATATGAGGAACAGTATATATGAGGAACAGTATATACGAGGAACAGTATATATGAACAGTATATACGAGGAACAGTATATACGAGGAACAGTATATACGAGGAACAGTATATATGAACAGTATATATGAGGAACAGTATGTATGAGGAACAGTATATACGAGGAACAGTATATATGAACAGTATATACGAGGAACAGTATATATGAGGAACAGTATATACGAGGAACAGTATATACGAGGAACAGTATATATGAGGAACAGTATATACGAGGAAAAGTATATATGAACAGTATATACGAGGAACAGTATATATGAGGAACAGTATATACGAGGAACAGTATATATGAACAGTATATATGAGGAACAGTATATATGAGGAACAGTATATATGAACAGTATATACAGTGTATCACAAAAGTGAGTACACCCCTCACATTTCTGCAAATATTTTATTATATCTTTTCATGGGACAACACTATAGACATGAAACTTGGATATAAGTTAGAGTAGTCAGTGTACAACTTTTATAGCAGTGTAGATTTACTGTCTTCTGAAAATAACTCAACACACACCCATTAATGTCTAAATGGCTGGCAACATAAGTGAGTACACCCCACAGTGAACATGTCCAAATTGTGCCCAAAGTGTCAATATTTTGTGTGACCATCATTATTAGCACTGCCTTAACCCTCCTGGGCATGGAATTCACCAAAGCTGCACAGGTTGCTACTGGAATCCTCTTCCACTCCTCCATGATGACATCACGGAGCTGGTGGATGTTAGACACCTTGAACTCCTCCACCTTCCACTTGAGGATGCGCCACAGGTGCTCAATTGGGTTTAGTCCATCACCCTTACCTTCAGCTTCCTCAGCAAGGCAGTTGTCATCTTGGAGGTTGTGTTTGGGGTCGTTATCCTGTTGGAAAACTGCCATGAGACCCAGTTTTCGAAGGGAGGGGATCATGCTCTGTTTCAGAATGTCACAGTACATGTTGGAATTCATGTTTCCCTCAATGAACTGCAGCTCCCCAGTGCCAGCAACACTCATGCGGCCCAAGACCATGATGCTACCACCACCATGCTTGACTGTAGGCAAGATACAGTTGTCTTGGTACTTCTCACCAGGGCGCCGCCACACATGCTGGACACCATCTGAGCCAAACAAGTTTATCTTGGTCTCGTCAGACCACAGGGCATTCCAGTAATCCATGTTCTTGGACTGCATGTCTTCAGCAAACTGTTTGCTGGCTTTCTTGTGCGTCAGCTTCCTTCTGGGATGACGACCATGCAGACCGAGTTGATGCAGTGTGCGGCGTATGGTCTGAGCACTGACAGGCTGACCTCCCACGTCTTCAACCTCTGCAGCAATGCTGGCAGCACTCATGTGTCTATTTTTTAAAGCCAACCTCTGGATATGACGCCAAACACGTGGACTCAACTTCTTTGGTCGACCCTGGCGAAGCCTGTTCCGAGTGGAACCTGTCCTGGAAAACCGCTGTATGACCTTGGCCACCATGCTGTAGCTCAGTTTCAGGGTGTTAGCAATCTTCTTATAGCCCAGGCCATCTTTGTGGAGAGCAACAATTCTATTTCTCACATCCTCAGAGAGTTCTTTGCCATGAGGTGCCATGTTGAATATCCAGTGGCCAGTATGAGAGAATTGTACCCAAAACACCAAATTTAACAGCCCTGCTCCCCATTTACACCTGGGACCTTGACACATGACACCAGGGAGGGACAACGACACATTTGGGCACAATTTGGACATGTTCACTGTGGGGTGTACTCACTTATGTTGCAGCTATTTAGACATTAATGGCTGTGTGTTGAGTTATTTTCAGAAGACAGTAAATCTACACTGCTATACAAGTTGTACACTGACTACTCTAAGTTATATCCAAGTTTCATGTCTATAGTGTTGTCCCATGAAAAGATATAATGAAATATTTGCAGAAATGTAAGGGGTGTACTCACTTTTGTGATACACTGTATGAGGAACAGTATATACGAGGAACAGTATATATGAACAGTATATACGAGGAACAGTATATATGAGGAACAGTATATACGAGGAACAGTATATATGAACAGTATATATGAGGAACAGTATATATGAGGAACAGTATATATGAACAGTATATATGAGGAACAGTATATATGAGGAACAGTATATATGAACAGTATATACGAGGAACAGTATATATGAGGAACAGTATATACGAGGAACAGTATATATGAACAGTATATATGAGGAACAGTATATATGAGGAACAGTATATATGAACAGTATATATGAGGAACAGTATATACGAGGAACAGTATATATGAGGAAAAGTATATATGAACAGTATATACGAGGAACAGTATATACGAGGAAAAGTATATATGAACAGTATATACGAGGAACAGTATATATGAGGAACAGTATATACGAGGAACAGTATATATGAACAGTATATATGAGGAACAGTATATATGAGGAACAGTATATATGAACAGTATATATGAGGAACAGTATATATGAGGAACAGTATATATGAACAGTATATATGAGGAACAGTATATACGAGGAACAGTATATATGAGGAACCGTATATATGAGGAACAGTACATATGAGGAACCGTATATATGAGGAACCGTATATATGAACAGTATATACGAGGAACAGTATATATGAGGAACCCTATATATGAGGAACAGTACATATGAGGAACCGTATATATGAGGAACAGTATATATGAGGAACCGTATATATGAGGAACCGTATATATGAGGAACAGTATATATGAATCTTTATTCTGTGTGTTCCGGCGTCCGTATTTTAAAGGTTTGTGTAGGAAGTGATCCGCTCAGATGTTCTCACACTGTACCTGCTGAACCAGTCGCTCTTTTATTACATTTACTGATCTGTAGCTTTGATCTTTTGTTCTTTATGGTTTTTGTTTGTTTCCGATATTAAAGCTCGTTCTTTATTTTCGGAGCGGAGGCCGGAGAAACACGCCGACATTCCTGCGGATCAGGAACAAAAGGAAGCACTCGTATAGAAACTATTCAGTAAAGATCAGATCGAACGGGACTGTACCGAGCGACTGTGAGAGCTGCAGGTTGAAGGGAAGAAACTAGAGCAACAACAATCATGAATATTGGGAACACAGATCCAAAAACGTCCTGCCAGGAGGATCAGGAACATGAGCACCCCATCATCGTTTATTAGTTCCACAAAGATCCAAAACCTCCATCCTGAGTGTCAAACTGTTTCTGATCTATATATATACTGTATATATATAACAAAACACAGGGGGCGCTATAGTGCACATGTTAATTAAAGTGAGATTTAGAGGTGTCATGTGTTTTGATTGAGGCAGCAAGAAGGTCCTGGGTTCGATTCCCAGGTGGAGCGGTCTGGCTCCTTTCTGTGTCTGTGTGGTTTTTCTCCGGGAGCTCCGGTTTCCTCCCACAGTCCAAAGATGTGCGCTCAGGACAACAGTGTGTGTGTGTGTGTGTGCCCTGTGATGGACTGGCGACCTCTCCAGGGTGTTTACTACCTTTCGCCCAGTGAATTGTACACACTGTGACCCTGACCAGAATAAATTGGTGGTAAAACTGACAGTGACTGAATGAACGGTACAGCTGGTTGTTTGGGTGCCGCACAGTTTTGGGGATCTGGGTTCGATCCTTGCCTGTGCTCCCTGTGTGTGTGGATGGATGGGTGATGCATCGGCGCCCCGTGTTTTCCTTCCTTGTGCCCAGTGTTTCCATGTGGCACTGACACACAGTGACCCGGACCAGGATGAAGCTGAGGTAAAACAGACTATGAATAAATATGAGCAGAAAAAGGATGGTCATGTTCCAGTCCGTCTGTACTGGTCTCTCACCAGAACACCAGCCTAGACCAGTGATGTCATCTCAGGTATGTTTTCACCAGCCGGGGATTAACCACCGGGCGTGTCCGACGGAGCGCTTTAGCGTGACATGAAAGCACAAACTCGCACCCTCCGGAACTGAGACTGTTCACGCTGCATTGTTGATTTATTGTTACTCGTTTAAATGCCAGAAGAAGAAAGAGGAGGAAGAGAGAAGCTCTCAGGTCTTTGAGAAGGAGCTGATGGGGGGAGATGATCATCACTGAGCGGGTGGATGAGATGGCCAGAACAGAGAAGGAGCTCCTGAACCATGTTAAGTCTCAGGGGTTTTGTTATTTTGGGTGTGTGATGAGGATCCTACATGACAACATCATCTGGAAGGACTCAAGACGAGGAAGATCACGACACGAGACTTAGGCTGACCCATCTGTACAGCCAACCATCACAAAGCACTGACAGTGTAGTGACATGACGTGACACAAAACTGCTTAATTAGGTTAAATATCCGATTATAAACACACCTGACAGTGACAGAACCTCTGACGCCTATAATTAAATAATTCTACTTTATAATCGTCCACAGAGCTGCTAAACATCCAACCAGTCGTACTCGAGGATAATCTGAACTATCAGATTTAATTGTGAGTGAAATAATTTCATATTAAAATTTATTTTTTCCAAAACAAAGAATAAAAAATACAAAAATAATTTTTATTCTACAATCCTAAATCAGAAAAAAAGTTAGGACAGCATGGAAAATGTAAATAAAATAAAAACACGGAGTTTTTTTTATGTCAGACAGGATGAAGCTGAGATATTTTATCTTTTATCTGCTCAACTTCATTTCATTTATTAATAAACATCCATTCCTGCATTTCAGACCTGCAACACATTCCAAAAAAAGTTGGGACAGTAAAGCATTTACCACTCTGTAATGTTGTCGTTCCTTTTCACCACTTAAAAGAGGTTTTGGCACCGAGGAGAGCGAGTGATTTAGTGTTTCAGCTTTTATTTTGTCTCGTTCTTCCTGCAAACACGTCTTAAGATGTGCAGCAGTACGGGGGGGTCGTCGTTGTTTCAAAATCCTCCACACGTTCTCTATTGGGGACAGGTCAGGACTGCAGGCATGATTCATCTGACCACAATACACGTTTCCACTGTGTGATGGTCCATCCTAGACGCCTCCGAGCCCAGAGAAGTCGATGCCGCTTCTGGACATGGTTAACATGGTTGCAGTGTTAAGTATCATTTGTGCAGTAACTCTTTGTTGTAGAGCTGATAAAGGTTTGATGTTTGTTTGTTTATTAGGATTTTAACGTCATGTTTTACACTTTGGTTACATTCAGGAAATGGTAGTTACTCATTACACACAAGGTTATATTGAACACAGTCATGGACAATTTAGCGTCCCCAATTCACTTCACTTGCATGTCTTTGGACTGTGGGAGGAAACTGGAGCTCCCAGAGGAAACCCACGCGGACACGGGGAGAACATGCAAACTCCACACAGAAAGGACCCGGACCGTCCCACCGGGGGATCGAACCCAGGACCTTCTTGCTGTGGGGCAACAGTGAAAGGTTTGATAAACTAATCCCTCACCCATGTGGTTCTATCAGCTAGTGTTGAGTGGAGGTTCTTGATGGCGTCTGAGGGATGGAAGATCACGAGCGTTCAGATTAAGCTGCACCCTCCACCTTTACACACTGAAATTCCTCCTGATTCCTTGAATGGTTTAATGATATTCTGCACTGTAGAGGGAGAACATGCAAATCCCTTCCAATCTTTCTTTGAGGTTCATTGTTTTTAAACATTTCAATCATTTTCTCACACATTTGTGGACAAACTGGATCCTCTGATCATCTCAGCCTTTCCTGGATGCTGCTTTTGTACCAAACCATGATCACAATCACCTGTTCACATCACCTGTTTAACATCACATCATTATTTAGTGTTTACCTCATTACTAGCCCTAAATCTCCCCCGTCCTAACTTTTTTTGGAATGTGTTGCAGGTCTGAAATGCAGGAATGGATGTTTAATACTAAATGAAATGAAGTTGAGCAGATAAAAGATGAAATATCTCAGATTCATCCTGTCTGACATCAACTAAAAGTCAATGTAAGAAACAAATATTATTTACATTTTCCATACTGTCCCAACTTTTCTGATTTGAGGTTGTACAATAAGGTTTGTAGTGAGAAACAAATGTGTGCATGTAAATATAAAATTATTATACATTTTATAATCTTAATTATAAATAAATATAATAAAATAAGGTGTGTAGTAGGTGAGGGACATTGTGTGTATGAATATAAAATTATATGAGACTTTAATAGATTTATTCATCTGTAATAAATGAATATTATTATTTTTTGGGACATTAATGTTTATATTTACTGTAACTCATCAGTAGTTTAGGATCAGGTGAAGGTTTATGTAGAATTACCTGTAATTACGTTCACTACAGTGATTCCTGAGCATTAAGGAAAATTAACCTCCTCATTAAGTCCTCGTTGATTCTAACGTCTCTTTCATCCATTATTATCGTACTTTCGCTGTAGCCACATCAGAGCCGCGTTCTCTCCGACGTGTCCCAACACGTAACTGATATTTTTAGACGTGTTTGAGTTCCGGGTAAATAATAAAACCTAAACTGAAGATCAGGTGGACGTGAAGACGGCGGACAGACAATATGACGCTCAGGTATTCGCCCTGTGCACTTCAAAGCCTCGCTCTGCCCTTTGATGTCAGGATCATAAAAAACGTCGTTTTGCTTTTGAGCCGCCGTGGTAATTGTTCACCTCGCCCACGTTTACCACGCCGCTGAGTGATGAAGTTCAGAGCTACAGCTGCACCCTCCTCACCGGCATGAAGAATCCACAAGCTTGTACCCACACCAGGCCGAATACAAACACCATTAAATCACCCCAGAGTGCAGCTCCAGGAGAGAAGAGAGTCATTAGAGCGCTGACAGCTTCAACAATACATCACAATTCATCACTACACATCACTACACATCACGACACATCACTACACATCACAACACATCACAATACATCACAATACATCACTACACATCACAATACATCACAATACATCACAATACATCACAAAACATCACAAAACATCACTACACATCACAATACATCACAATACATCACTACACATCACAATACATCACTACACATCACTACACATCACAATACATCACTACACATCACAATACATCACTACACATCACAATACATCACTACACATCACAATACATCACTACACATCAAAATACATCACTACACATCACTACACATCACAATACATCACTACACATCACAATACATCACAATACATCACAATACATCACAATACATCACTACACATCACAATTCATCACAATACATCACTACACATCACAATACATCACTACACATCACAATACATCACAATGCATCACTACACATCACAATACATCACAATTCATCACAATACATCACTACACATCACAATACATCACAATACATCACTACACATCACAATAAATCACAATACATTACAATACATCACTACACATCACAATAAATCACAATACATTACAATACATCACTACACATCACAATACATCACAATACATCACAATACATCACAATACATCACTACACATCACAATACATCACAATAAATCACAATACATTACAATACATCACTACACATCACAATACATCACAATACATCACTACACATCACAATAAATCACAATACATTACAATACATCACTACACATCACTACACATCACAATACATCACAATACATCACTACACATCACAATACATCACAATACATCACTACACATCACAATACATCACAATACATCACAATAAATCACAATACATTACAAAACATCACTACACATCACTACACATCACAATACATCACTACACATCACAATACATCACAATACATCACTACACATCACAATACATCACAATACATCACAACACATCACTACACATCACAATACATCACTACACATCACAATACATCACAACACATCACTACACATCACAATACATCACTACACATCACTACACATTACAATACATCACAATACATCACTACACATCACTACACATCACTACACGTCACAATACGTCACAATACATCACTACACATCACTACACATCACAATACATCACTACACATCACTACACATCACAATAGATCACTACACATCACTACACATCACAATACATCACTACACATCACAATACATCACTACACATCACTACACATCACAATACATCACTACACATCACTACACATCACAATACATCACTACACATCACAATACATCACTACACATCACAATACATCACAATACATCACTACACATCACTACACATCACAAAACATCACTACACATCACTACACATCACAATACATCACTACACATCACAATACATCACTACACATCACAATACATCACTACACATCACTACACATCACAAAACATTACTACACATCACAATACATCACTAAACATCACTAAACATCACAATACATCACTACACATCACAATACATCACTACACATCTCTACACATCACTACACATCCCTACACATCACAATACATCACTACACATCACTACACATCACAATACATCACTACACATCACAATACATCGCTACACATCACAATACATCACTACACATCACTACACATCACAATACATCACTACACATCACAATACATCACTACACATCACAATACATCACTACACATCACTACACATCATTACACATCACAATACATCACTACACATCACTACACATCACTACACATCACAATACATCACTACACATCACTACACATCATTACACATCACAATACATCACTACACATCACTACACATCACTACACATCACTACACATCACAATACATCACTACACATCACTACACATCACAATACATCACTACACATCACAATACATCACTACACATCACTACACATCACAATACATCACTACACATCACTACACATCACTACACATCACAATACATCACTACACATTACAATACATCACAATACATCACTACACATCACTACACATCACTACACATCACAATACATCACTACACATCACTACACATCACAATACATCACTACACATCACTACACATCACAATACATCACTACACATCACTACACATCACAATACATCACTACACATTACAATACATCACAATACATCACTACACATCACAATACATCACTACACATCACAATACATCACTACACATCACTACACATCACAAAACATTACTACACATCACAATACATCACTACACATCACTAAACATCACAATACATCACTACACATCACTACACATCACAATACATCACTACACATCTCTACACATCACTACACATCCCTACACATCACAATACATCACTACACATCACTACACATCACAATACATCACTACACATCACAATACATCGCTACACATCACAATACATCACTACACATCACTACACATCACTACACATCACTACACATCACAATACATCACTACACATCACAATACATCACTACACATCACTACACATCACTACACATCACAATACATCACTACACATCACAATACATCACTACACATCACTACACATCACAATACATCACTACACATCACTACACATCATTACACATCACAATACATCACTACACATCACTACACATCACTACACATCACAATACATCACTACACATCACTACACATCACTACACATCACAATACATCACTACACATCACTACACATCATTACACATCACAATACATCACTACACATCACTACACATCACTACACATCACTACACATCACAATACATCACTACACATCACAATACATCACTACACATCACTACACATCACAATACATCACTACACATCACTACACATCACAATACATCACTACACATCACTACACATCACAATACATCACTACACATTACAATACATCACAATACATCACTACACATCACTACACATCACTACACATCACAATACATCACTACACATCACTACACATCACAATACATCACTACACATCACTACACATCACAATACATCACTACACATCACTACACATCACTACACATCACAATACATCACTACACATTACAATACATCACAATACATCACTACACATCACAATACATCACTACACATCACAATACATCACTACACATCACTACACATCACTACACATCACAATACATCACTACACATCACAATACATCACTACACATCACTACACATCACTACACATCACGCCCCGAGCGCCGGGTTCAGCTCTGATTAAACGTTTACATCTGAACTCACTCCTAAATGATTTCAATTCATGGTCGGAATTTAAGAGACGCTCTATTACACCTTTGAGAAAAACCACTCAGCTTTTGTCGGCTCAGGTGCACCTGGATCCTGATCAGTTCCTGGTGTAGGAAGCTGAGATCAGGGTGGCATTATTACTACATTTAAATAAGAACAAAACATTTTTAAGAGCAGTTTTATCCAAAGTGACTTACAGTACTGTGACAGTATACAGTCTGAGCTATTGAGGGTTAAGGGCCTTGCTCAAGGGCCCAACAGCAGCAACCTAGCAGTGGTGGGGCTTAAACCAGCAACCCTCTGACTACTAACCCACTACCTTAACCGCTAGGCTACAGCTTCCCCTAGAATAATTATTATTCTGCATTGTGAACACAAACCCACTTCCAAAAATGTTGGGACAGAAAGTAAAACTCAAATAAATAAACGTGATTTGTAAGTAAACGGCACAAAAAAATTATTTAATGCTGCACTTTTAATTCTACACTGATTTCTAATTCAGTACTTTGCAAGACTTTCCAAAAAAGGTTAGGACAGGGCCGATGTAAGACTGAGAAGTTTCACCACCTACAGTCCATAACATAATGAAAAGATCCAGAGAATCTGGGGAGATCTTTATGTGTAAAGTTAAGTCTGAGGACCAGTTTAAAATGCCTATTACTGCACTGACAATGAAAGTTTTCAGTTCGTAATTCTTCTGATTACTGGTCCAGTAGCAGCACATCTGTAAAGGCTTCTTTCATTCTGAGGGGTTCACATTACTATATTACATTTGTGGCCTTTAGCAGATGCCTTCATCCAAAGCAACGTACATTACAGTGACAGTATACAATAGAGGGTTAAGGGCCTTGCTCAAGGGCCCAACAGCAGCAACCTTGTAGTGGAGGGTCTTGAACCAGTGGCCTTCTGATTACTAGTCCAGTACCTTAACTGCTGGGCTTCAACTCACATGACATGACATTTGTGGCCTTTAGTGGACGCTTGTATCCAACGTGATTTACAATTATGACTGAATCCAATCCAAGAGTAAAGGGCCTTGTTCAGGGGCCCAACAGTGGCAACTTGGCAATGGTGGGGCTTGAACCAGCAACCTTCTGATTACTAGTCCAGTAGCAGCACGTCTGTAAAGGCTACTTTAAAGGGGTTCACATGACATGCATTACATGACCTCACACTACATGACATGACATGACATCACACTACATGACATGACATGACATCACACTACATGACATGACATGACATCACACTACATGACATGACCTCACACTACATGACATCACACTACATGACATGACATGACATTTGTGGCCTTTAGTGGACGTGATTTACAATTATGACTGAAATCAATCCAATCCAGGAGTTAGGGGCCTTGCTCAAGGGCCCAACAGTGGCCACTTGACGATGGTGAGGCTTGAACCAGCAACCTTCTAGTCCAGATTACTAGTCCAGTACCTTAACCACTGAGCTACCGCTGCCCTAGAAACACATTTTGGAGCAACATGTTCTTCCATCTAGCTGACGTTTATTTCAGAGACGCTTCAGCAGCAATTAAATTCCTCTTAATTAGTGTTATGTTTAGTCTTAGTTAGTATTATGTTTAAATAATAAATAAATAATAAATAAATATAAACTTTATTTCTTTATTTCTGTAACGTTTGATGTTTTTTTTTATGTTAATATACAGACAGAAAATCCACGACATTTTTACCTCCACAAACACCAAAACTATCACTTATGTTAGGAGAACTGTTGGCTGTTCATTAGTGAGTTAATTAGTGAGTTAATTAGTCGCGTCAGGGATTAATCTGAGGTTAATTAAAAGGTTTTGAGTCTCAGAGAAGCTGAACTTCACTGTTTAATTAACATCTTTTTTTGTTGTTGTTTTAGCAGCTCGTATTAAACGTTCCTTCAGCATCTCCTTCCTCCCCGTCAGCTTCCTGTTTAGTTTTGTTTTGCTAATCAACCACAAAACTCATCATGATTCATCAGTTCATGACTTCATGACAGTAAGGTTGTAGGTTCAAATCCCACTATTGTCAGAACTACACCATTAAAGCCCGAAGCTAAAAATCCATCACCCCGTAATTCCTCAGCTGTGCGTTGGTTCTGATCTCAGTCCTCATGATACATCGTTTAGGGTTTAAATCTCTGTGAAGGGGATAAACACTGAAGCCTAGCGTAGTGCTAACAGTACAGGTACAGACACGTAGCCTGAGTGTAGCGTGTCCGCGGAGTATCGGTGATTAGCACGTTACCTTTATCTCAGAAACTCTAGAGCCTGGAAATCACACACAAACAACATGGGGGGAAAGACCCGGCGGGGAATGCTAGATGATGTTATACGATGAGGTCGGGTGTCCATACACCCGGTTTTAGGGTGGACAGTCTGGTTTTTAAACCCCCCGTCCACATTCTGATGTGATGTCTGGATGGACATGTATTTGTCGACCTTTAGAAGTGACCTGGACGCTTGTAATGATCAAAATTCATTTCTCTGTCGCCGCCTTACAAACGCCTCAAAAGAAACGATCTCACTACTAACCAGCTCTTACTATCAACCTGATCTTACTACCAACCAACTTTACTACCAACCAACTTTACTACCAACCTGATCTTACTACCAACCTGATCTTACTATCAACCAGACCTCACTATCAACCTGATCTTACTATCAACCTGATCTTACTATCAACCTGATCTTACTACCAACCTGATCTTACTACCAACCTGATCTTACTACCAACCTGATCTTACTATCAACCTGATCTTACTACCAACCTGATCTTACTATCAACCTGATCTTACTACCAACCTGATCTTACTATCAACCTGATCTTACTACCAACCTGATCTTACTACCAACCTGATCTTACTACCAACCTGATCTTACTATCAACCTGATCTTACTACCAACCTGATCTTACTACCAACCTGATCTTACTACCAACCTGATCTTACTATCAACCTGATCTTACTATCAACCTGATCTTACTATCAACCTGATCTTACTACCAACCTGACCTCACTATCAACCTGATCTTACTATCAACCTGATCTTACTATCAACCTGATCTTACTATCAACCTGATCTTACTATCAACCTGATCTTACTACCAACCTGATCTTACTACCAACCTGATCTTACTACCAACCTGATCTTACTATCAACCTGATCTTACTATCAACCTGATCTTACTACCAACCTGATCTTACTATCAACCTGATCTTACTATCAACCTGATCTTACTACCAACCTGATCTTACTACCAACCTGATCTTACTATCAACCTGATCTTACTATCAACCTGATCTTACTATCAACCTGATCTTACTATCAACCTGATCTTACTATCAACCTGATCTTACTACCAACCTGATCTTACTACCAACCTGATCTTACTATCAACCTGATCTTACTATCAACCTGATCTTACTACCAATCTGATCTTACTACCAACCTGATCTTACTACCAACCTGATCTTACTACCAACCTGATCTTACTATCAACCTGATCTTACTACCAACCTGATCTTACTATCAACCTGATCTTACTATCAACCTGATCTTACTACCAACCTGATCTTACTATCAACCTGACCTCACTATCAACCTGATCTTACTATCAACCTGATCTTACTACCAACCTGATCTTACTATCAACCTGATCTTACTATCAACCTGATCTTACTGCCAACCAGACCTCACTATCAACCTGATCTTACTATCAACCTGATCTTACTATCAACCTGATCTTACTACCAACCTGATCTTACTACCAACCTGATCTTACTATCAACCAGACCTCACTATCAACCTGATCTTACTATCAACTTGATCTTACTATCAACCTGATCTTACTATCAACCTGATCTTACTATCAACCTGATCTTACTACCAACATGATCTTACTATCAACCTGATCTTACTATCAACCTGATCTTACTATCAACCTGATCTTACTACCAACCTGATCTTACTATCAACCTGATCTTACTACCAACCTGATCTTACTATCAACCTGATCTTACTACCAACCTGATCTTACTATCAACCAGACCTCACTATCAACCTGATCTTACTATCAACCTGATCTTACTACCAACCTGATCTTACTATCAACCTGATCTTACTACCAACCAGACCTCACTATTAACCTGATCTTACTATCAACCTGATCTTACTATCAACCTGATCTTACTACCAACCAGACCTCACTATCAACCTGATCTTACTATCAACCTGATCTTACTACCAACCTGATCTTACTATCAACCTGATCTTACTACCAACCAGACCTCACTATCAACCTGATCTTACTACCAACCTGATCTTACTATCAACCTGATCTTACTATCAACCTGATCTTACTATCAACCTGATCTTACTACCAACCAGACCTCACTACCAACCTGATCTTACTATCAACCTGATCTTACTATCAACCTGACCTCACTATCAACCTGATCTTACTATCAACCTGATCTTACTATCAACCTGATCTTAATACCAACCAGACCTCACTACCAACCTGATCTTACTATCAACCTGATCTTACTACCAACCTGATCTTACTATCAACCAGACCTCACTATCAACCTGATCTTACTACCAACCTGATCTTACTATCAACCTGATCTTACTATCAACCTGATCTTACTATCAACCTGATCTTACTACCAACCTGATCTTACTACCAACCTGATCTTACTACCAATCTGATCTTACTACCAACCTGATCTTACTACCAACCTGATCTTACTACCAACCTGATCTTACTATCAACCTGATCTTACTACCAACCTGATCTTACTATCAACCTGATCTTACTATCAACCTGATCTTACTACCAACCTGATCTTACTATCAACCTGATCTTACTATCAACCTGATCTTACTACCAACCAGACCTCACTATCAACCTGATCTTACTATCAACCTGATCTTACTATCAACCTGATCTTACTATCAACCTGATCTTACTACCAACCAGACCTCACTACCAACCTGATCTTACTATCAACCTGATCTTACTATCAACCTGATCTTACTACCAACCTGACCTCACTACCAACCTGATCTTACTATCAACCTGATCTTACTATCAACCTGATCTTACTATCAACCTGATCTTACTACCAACCAGACCTCACTACCAACCTGATCTTACTATCAACCTGATCTTACTATCAACCTGATCTTACTACCAACCAGACCTCACTACCAACCTGATCTTACTATCAACCTGATCTTACTATCAACCTGATCTTACTACCAACCAGACCTCACTACCAACCTGATCTTACTATCAACCTGATCTTACTATCAACCTGATCTTACTACCAACCAGACCTCACTATTAACCTGATCTTACTATCAACCTGATCTTACTATCAACCTGATCTTACTACCAACCTGATCTTACTACCAACCTGATCTTACTATCAACCTGATCTTACTATCAACCTGATCTTACTACCAACCAGACCTCACTATTAACCTGATCTTACTATCAACCTGATCTTACTATCAACCTGACCTCACTATCAACCTGATCTTACTACCAACCTGATCTTACTATCAACCTGATCTTACTATCAACCTGATCTTACTACCAACCAGACCTCACTACCAACCTGATCTTACTACCAACCTGATCTTACTATCAACCTGATCTTACTATCAACCTGATCTTACTATCAACCTGATCTTACTACCAACCAGACCTCACTATCAACCTGATCTTACTATCAACCTGATCTTACTACCAACCAGACCTCACTACCAACCTGATCTTACTATCAACCTGATCTTACTATCAACCTGATCTTACTACCAACCTGATCTTACTATCAACCTGATCTTACTATCAACCTGATCTTACTACCAACCAGACCTCACTATCAACCTGATCTTACTATCAACCTGATCTTACTATCAACCTGATCTTACTATCAACCTGATCTTACTACCAACCAGACCTCACTACCAACCTGATCTTACTATCAACCTGATCTTACTATCAACCTGATCTTACTACCAACCAGACCTCACTACCAACCTGATCTTACTATCAACCTGATCTTACTATCAACCTGATCTTACTATCAACCTGATCTTACTATCAACCTGATCTTACTATCAACCTGATCTTACTATCAACCTGATCTTACTACCAACCTGATCTTACTATCAACCTGATCTTACTATCAACCTGATCTTACTACCAACCAGACCTCACTACCAACCTGATCTTACTATCAACCTGATCTTACTACCAACCTGATCTTACTACCAACCTGATCTTACTATCAACCAGACCTCACTATCAACCTGATCTTACTATCAACTTGATCTTACTATCAACCTGATCTTACTATCAACCTGATCTTACTACCAACCTGATCTTACTATCAACCTGATCTTACTATCAACCTGATCTTACTATCAACCAGACCTCACTATCAACCTGATCTTACTATCAACCTGATCTTACTACCAACCTGATCTTACTATCAACCTGATCTTACTACCAACCAGACCTCACTATCAACCTGATCTTACTATCAACCTGATCTTACTACCAACCAGACCTCACTATCAACCTGATCTTACTACCAACCTGATCTTACTATCAACCAGACCTCACTATCAACCTGATCTTACTATCAACTTGATCTTACTATCAACCTGATCTTACTATCAACCTGATCTTACTACCAACCTGATCTTACTATCAACCTGATCTTACTACCAACCTGATCTTACTATCAACCTGATCTTACTATCAACCTGATCTTACTATCAACCAGACCTCACTATCAACCTGATCTTACTATCAACTTGATCTTACTATCAACCTGATCTTACTATCAACCTGATCTTACTACCAACCTGATCTTACTATCAACCTGATCTTACTATCAACCTGATCTTACTATCAACCAGACCTCACTATCAACCTGATCTTACTATCAACCTGATCTTACTACCAACCTGATCTTACTATCAACCTGATCTTACTACCAACCAGACCTCACTATCAACCTGATCTTACTATCAACCTGATCTTACTATCAACCAGACCTCACTATCAACCTGATCTTACTATCAACCTGATCTTACTACCAACCTGATCTTACTATCAACCTGATCTTACTACCAACCTGATCTTACTATCAACCTGATCTTACTACCAACCTGATCTTACTATCAACCTGATCTTACTACCAACCTGATCTTACTATCAACCAGACCTCACTATCAACCTGATCTTACTATCAACCTGATCTTACTACCAACCTGATCTTACTATCAACCTGATCTTACTACCAACCAGACCTCACTATTAACCTGATCTTACTATCAACCTGATCTTACTATCAACCTGATCTTACTACCAACCAGACCTCACTATCAACCTGATCTTACTATCAACCTGATCTTACTACCAACCTGATCTTACTATCAACCTGATCTTACTACCAACCAGACCTCACTACCAACCTGATCTTACTATCAACCTGATCTTACTATCAACCAGACCTCACTATCAACCTGATCTTACTATCAACCTGATCTTACTACCAACCTGATCTTACTATCAACCTGATCTTACTATCAACCTGATCTTACTATCAACCAGACCTCACTATCAACCTGATCTTACTATCAACCTGATCTTACTACCAACCTGATCTTACTATCAACCTGATCTTACTACCAACCAGACCTCACTATCAACCTGATCTTACTATCAACCTGATCTTACTATCAACCAGACCTCACTATCAACCTGATCTTACTATCAACCTGATCTTACTACCAACCTGATCTTACTATCAACCTGATCTTACTACCAACCAGACCTCACTATCAACCTGATCTCACTATCAACCTGATCTTACTATCAACCTGATCTTACTATCAACCTGATCTTACTACCAACCAGACCTCACTACCAACCTGATCTTACTATCAACCTGATCTTACTATCAACCTGATCTTACTACCAACCTGATCTTACTATCAATCTGATCTTACTACCAACCTGATCTTACTATCAATCTGATCTTACTACCAACCTGATCTTACTATCAACCTGATCTTACTACCAACCTGATCTTACTATCAACCTGATCTTACTATCAACCTGATCTTACTATCAACCTGATCTTACTACCAACCTGACCTTACTATCAACCTGATCTCACTATCAACCTGATCTTACTATCAACCTGACCTCACTACCAACCTGATCTTACTACCAACCTGATCTTACTACCAACCTGATCTTACTATCAACCTGATCTTACTATCAACCTGATCTTACTACCAACCTGACCTTACTATCAACCTGATCTTACTATCAACCTGATCTCACTATCAACCTGATCTTACTATCAACCTGATCTTACTACCAACCTGATCTTACTATCAACCTGATCTTACTATCAACCTGATCTTACTACCAACCTGATCTTACTATCAACCTGATCTTACTATCAACCTGACCTCACTACCAACCTGATCTTACTACCAACCTGATCTTACTATCAACCTGATCTTACTATCAACCTGATCTTACTACCAACCTGACCTTACTATCAACCTGATCTCACTATCAACCTGATCTTACTATCAACCTGACCTCACTACCAACCTGATCTTACTACCAACCTGATCTTACTACCAACCTGATCTTACTATCAACCTGATCTTACTATCAACCTGATCTTACTACCAACCTGACCTTACTATCAACCTGATCTTACTATCAACCTGATCTCACTATCAACCTGATCTTACTATCAACCTGATCTTACTACCAACCTGATCTTACTATCAACCTGATCTTACTATCAACCTGATCTTACTACCAACCTGACCTTACTATCAACCTGATCTCACTATCAACCTGATCTTACTATCAACCTGACCTCACTACCAACCTGATCTTACTACCAACCTGATCTTACTATCAACCTGACCTCACTACCAACCTGATCTTACTACCAACCTGATCTTACTATCAACCTGATCTTACTATCAACCTGATCTTACTACCAACCTGATCTTACTATCAACCTGATCTCACTATCAACCTGATCTTACTATCAACCTGATCTTACTACCAACCAGACCTCACTATCAACCTGATCTTACTATCAACCTGATCTTACTACCAACCTGATCTTACTATCAACCTGATCTTACTATCAACCTGATCTTACTACCAACCAGACCTCACTATCAACCTGATCTTACTACCAACCTGATCTTACTATCAACCTGATCTTACTATCAACCTGATCTTACTATCAACCTGATCTTACTACCAACCAGACCTCACTACCAACCTGATCTTACTATCAACCTGATCTTACTATCAACCTGATCTTACTATCAACCTGATCTTACTATCAACCTGACCTCACTATCAACCTGATCTTACTATCAACCTGATCTTACTATCAACCTGATCTTACTACCAACCAGACCTCACTACCAACCTGATCTTACTATCAACCTGATCTTACTATCAACCTGATCTTACTACCAACCTGATCTTACTATCAACCAGATCTTACTATCAACCTGATCTTACTATCAACCTGATCTTACTACCAATCTGATCTTACTACCAACCTGATCTTACTACCAACCTGATCTTACTACCAACCTGATCTTACTATCAACCAGACCTCACTATCAACCTGATCTTACTATCAACCTGATCTTACTACCAATCTGATCTTACTACCAACCTGATCTTACTACCAACCTGATCTTACTACCAACCTGATCTTACTATCAACCTGATCTTACTACCAACCTGATCTTACTATCAACCTGATCTTACTATCAACCTGATCTTACTACCAACCTGATCTTACTATACACCTGACCTCACTATCAACCTGATCTTACTATCAACCTGATCTTACTACCAACCTGATCTTACTATCAACCTGATCTTACTACCAACCTGATCTTACTACCAACCTGATCTTACTATACACCTGACCTCACTATCAACCTGATCTTACTACCAACCAGACCTCACTACCAACCTGATCTTACTATCAACCTGATCTTACTATCAACCAGACCTCACTATCAACCTGATCTTACTATCAACCTGATCTTACTACCAACCTGATCTTACTATCAACCTGATCTTACTATCAACCTGATCTTACTATCAACCAGACCTCACTATCAACCTGATCTTACTATCAACCTGATCTTACTACCAACCTGATCTTACTATCAACCTGATCTTACTACCAACCAGACCTCACTATCAACCTGATCTTACTATCAACCTGATCTTACTATCAACCAGACCTCACTATCAACCTGATCTTACTATCAACCTGATCTTACTACCAACCTGATCTTACTATCAACCTGATCTTACTACCAACCAGACCTCACTATCAACCTGATCTCACTATCAACCTGATCTTACTATCAACCTGATCTTACTATCAACCTGATCTTACTACCAACCAGACCTCACTACCAACCTGATCTTACTATCAACCTGATCTTACTATCAACCTGATCTTACTACCAACCTGATCTTACTATCAATCTGATCTTACTACCAACCTGATCTTACTATCAATCTGATCTTACTACCAACCTGATCTTACTATCAACCTGATCTTACTACCAACCTGATCTTACTATCAACCTGATCTTACTATCAACCTGATCTTACTATCAACCTGATCTTACTACCAACCTGACCTTACTATCAACCTGATCTCACTATCAACCTGATCTTACTATCAACCTGACCTCACTACCAACCTGATCTTACTACCAACCTGATCTTACTACCAACCTGATCTTACTATCAACCTGATCTTACTATCAACCTGATCTTACTACCAACCTGACCTTACTATCAACCTGATCTTACTATCAACCTGATCTCACTATCAACCTGATCTTACTATCAACCTGATCTTACTACCAACCTGATCTTACTATCAACCTGATCTTACTATCAACCTGATCTTACTACCAACCTGATCTTACTATCAACCTGATCTTACTATCAACCTGACCTCACTACCAACCTGATCTTACTACCAACCTGATCTTACTATCAACCTGATCTTACTATCAACCTGATCTTACTACCAACCTGACCTTACTATCAACCTGATCTCACTATCAACCTGATCTTACTATCAACCTGACCTCACTACCAACCTGATCTTACTACCAACCTGATCTTACTACCAACCTGATCTTACTATCAACCTGATCTTACTATCAACCTGATCTTACTACCAACCTGACCTTACTATCAACCTGATCTTACTATCAACCTGATCTCACTATCAACCTGATCTTACTATCAACCTGATCTTACTACCAACCTGATCTTACTATCAACCTGATCTTACTATCAACCTGATCTTACTACCAACCTGACCTTACTATCAACCTGATCTCACTATCAACCTGATCTTACTATCAACCTGACCTCACTACCAACCTGATCTTACTACCAACCTGATCTTACTATCAACCTGACCTCACTACCAACCTGATCTTACTACCAACCTGATCTTACTATCAACCTGATCTTACTATCAACCTGATCTTACTACCAACCTGATCTTACTATCAACCTGATCTCACTATCAACCTGATCTTACTATCAACCTGATCTTACTACCAACCAGACCTCACTATCAACCTGATCTTACTATCAACCTGATCTTACTACCAACCTGATCTTACTATCAACCTGATCTTACTATCAACCTGATCTTACTACCAACCAGACCTCACTATCAACCTGATCTTACTACCAACCTGATCTTACTATCAACCTGATCTTACTATCAACCTGATCTTACTATCAACCTGATCTTACTACCAACCAGACCTCACTACCAACCTGATCTTACTATCAACCTGATCTTACTATCAACCTGATCTTACTATCAACCTGATCTTACTATCAACCTGACCTCACTATCAACCTGATCTTACTATCAACCTGATCTTACTATCAACCTGATCTTACTACCAACCAGACCTCACTACCAACCTGATCTTACTATCAACCTGATCTTACTATCAACCTGATCTTACTACCAACCTGATCTTACTATCAACCAGATCTTACTATCAACCTGATCTTACTATCAACCTGATCTTACTACCAATCTGATCTTACTACCAACCTGATCTTACTACCAACCTGATCTTACTACCAACCTGATCTTACTATCAACCAGACCTCACTATCAACCTGATCTTACTATCAACCTGATCTTACTACCAATCTGATCTTACTACCAACCTGATCTTACTACCAACCTGATCTTACTACCAACCTGATCTTACTATCAACCTGATCTTACTACCAACCTGATCTTACTATCAACCTGATCTTACTATCAACCTGATCTTACTACCAACCTGATCTTACTATACACCTGACCTCACTATCAACCTGATCTTACTATCAACCTGATCTTACTACCAACCTGATCTTACTATCAACCTGATCTTACTACCAACCTGATCTTACTACCAACCTGATCTTACTATACACCTGACCTCACTATCAACCTGATCTTACTATCAACCTGATCTTACTACCAACCTGATCTTACTATCAACCTGATCTTACTACCTACCTGATCTTACTACCAACCTGATCTTACTATCAACCAGACCTCACTATCAACCTGATCTTACTACCAACCAGACCTCACTACCAACCTGATCTTACTATCAACCTGATCTTACTACCAACCTGATCTTACTACCAACCTGATCTTACTATCAACCTGATCTTACTACCAACCTGATCTTACTATCAACCTGATCTTACTATCAACCTGATCTTACTATCAACCTGATCTTACTATCAACCTGATCTCACTATCAACCTGATCTTACTACCAACCTGATCTTACTATCAACCTGATCTTACTATCAACCTGATCTTACTATCAACCTGATCTTACTACCAACCTGATCTTACTATCAACCTGATCTCACTATCAACCTGATCTTACTACCAACCTGATTTAACTACCAACCAACTTTACTACTAACCTGATCTTACTACCAACCTGATCTTACTACCAACCTGATTTAACTACCAACCAACTTTACTACTAACCTGATCTTACTACCAATCTGATCTCAAGTCAAGAGAGGCTTTATTGCCTCTATATTCTCTATACAAGTACATACTGAAACAGAACAACGTTCCAGCAGGACCAGGACCAGCACCAGGGTGCAACACAGAACAATAAGTGCAGGACAGTACAGTACACACAGTGCAGATAAACAACAAGAGACATTTCTAATCTAAAGAAGCTGAGGGAGACGAGTGTAGTGATGGTCAGTACATGGTCCTGAGTAAATGATAATGATATGGTATGTAAAAACATGTTCTGATATACATTTAGCAGCGTAGAGTTTATATAGCAGCAGAGAGATAAACAGTAAGGTGCAAAAATCCAAGATTGTGCAAATATGCAGGTAATACAGAGACAGTGTAGTTGTATGTGTTGGAGTCCAGGGAACAACACTGTGTTGGTTGTGTGTGTGTGTGAGTGAGTGTATGTGCATGTAAGTATGAGTGTGTGTGTATGATCGTATGACTGTGAATATATGTGAGTAATTATGTGTCACAGTGTAGGTATGTGAGTGTAAGTGTGTGTACGTGTGTATATATGCGTGTGTATATATGCGTGTGTATATATGTACGTGTGTATATATGCGTGTGTATATATGTACGTGTGTATATACATATGTACATGTGTATTTATGCGTGTGTATACATGCGTGTGTATATATGTATGTGTGTATATATGTACGTGTGTATTTATGCGTGTGTATACATGCGTGTGTATATATGTATGTGTGTATATATGTACGTGTGTATATATGCGTGTGTATATATGTATGTGTGTATATATGTACGTGTGTATATATGCGTGTGTATATATGCGTGTGTATATATGTACGTGTGTATATATGCGTGTGTATATATGTACGTGTGTATATATGCGTGTGTATATATGCGTGTGTATATATGTACATGTGTATTTATGCGTGTGTATACATGCGTGTGTATATATGCGTGTGTATATATGTACGTGTGTATTTATGCGTGTGTATATATGTACGTGTGTATATATGCGTGTGTATATATGTATGTGTGTATATATGCGTGTGTATATATGTACGTGTGTATATATGCGTGTGTATATATGTACGTGTGTATATATGCGTGTGTATATATGTACGTGTGTATATATGTACATGTGTATTTATGCGTGTGTATACATGCGTGTGTATATATGTACTTGTGTATATATGTACGTGTGTATATATGCGTGTGTATATATGTATGTGTGTATATATGTACGTGTGTATATATGCGTGTGTATATATGCGTGTGTATATATGTACGTGTGTATATATGCGTGTGTATATATGTACGTGTGTATATATGCGTGTGTATATATGCGTGTGTATATATGCGTGTGTATACATGCGTGTGTATATATGCGTGTGTATATATGTACTTGTGTATTTATGCGTGTGTATATATGTGTGTGTATATACGTATGTACAAGTGTATTTATGCGTGTGTATATATGCGTGTGTATACATGCGTGTGTATATACAGTGTATCACAAAAGTGAGTACACCCCTCACATTTCTGCAAATATTTCATTATATCTTTTCATGGGACAACACTATAGACATGAAACTTGGATATAACTTAGAGTAGTCAGTGTACAGCTTGTATAGCAGTGTAGATTTACTGTCTTCTGAAAATAACTCAACACACAGCCATTAATGTCTAAATAGCTGCAACATAAGTGAGTACACCCCACAGTGAACATGTCCAAATTGTGCCCAAATGTCTCGTTGTCCCTCCCTGGTGTCATGTGTCAAGGTCCCAGGTGTAAATGGGGAGCAGGGCTGTTAAATTTGGTGTTTTGGGTACAATTCTCTCATACTGGCCACTGATTATTCAACATGGCACCTCATGGCAAAGAACTCTCTGAGGATGTGAGAAATAGAATTGTTGCTCTCCACAAAGATGGCCTGGGCTATAAGAAGATTGCTAACACCCTGAAACTGAGCTACAGCATGGTGGCCAAGGTCATACAGCGGTTTTCCAGGACAGGTTCCACTCGGAACAGGCTTCGCCAGGGTCGACCAAAGAAGTTGAGTCCACGTGTTCGGCGTCATATCCAGAGGTTGGCTTTAAAAAATAGACACATGAGTGCTGCCAGCATTGCTGCAGAGGTTGAAGATGTGGGAGGTCAGCCTGTCAGTGCTCAGACCATACGCCGCACACTGCATCAACTCGGTCTGCATGGTCGTCATCCCAGAAGGAAGCTGACGCACGAGAAAGCCCGCAAACAGTTTGCTGAAGACAAACAGTCCAAGAACATGGATTACTGGAATGCCCTGTGGTCTGACGAGACCAAGATAAACTTGTTTGGCTCAGATGGTGTCCAGCATGTGTGGCGGCACCCTGGTGAGAAGTACCAAGACAACTGTATCTTGCCTACAGTCAAGCATGGTGGTGGTAGCATCATGGTCTTGGGCTGCATGAGTGTTGCTGGCACTGGGGAGCTGCAGTTCATTGAGGGAAACATGAATTCCAACATGTACTGTGACATTCTGAAACAGAGCATGATCCCCTCCCTTCGAAAACTGGGCCTCATGGCGGTTTTCCAACAGGATAACGACCCCAAACACAACCTCCAAGATGACAACTGCCTTGCTGAGGAAGCTGAAGGTAAAGGTGATGGACTAAACCCAATTGAGCACCTGTGGCGCATCCTCAAGTGGAAGGTGGAGGAGTTCAAGGTGTCTAACATCCACCAGCTCCGTGATGTCATCATGGAGGAGTGGAAGAGGATTCCAGTAGCAACCTGTGCAGCTCTGGTGAATTCCATGCCCAGGAGGGTTAAGGCAGTGCTGGATAATAATGGTGGTCACACAAAATATTGACACTTTGGGCACTATTTGGACATGTTCACTGTGGGGTGTACTCACTTATGTTGCCAGCTATTTAGACATTAATGGCTGTGTGTTGAGTTATTTTCAGAAGACAGTAAATCTACAATGCTTTACAAGTTGTACACTGACTACTCTAACTTATATCCAAGTTTTATTTCTATAGTGTTGTCCCATGAAAAGATATAATAAAATATTTGCAGAAATGTGAGGGGTGTACTCACTTTTGTGATACACTGTATGTATGTGTGTATATATGCGTGTGTATACAGTGGGGCCAAAAAGTATTTAGTCAGCCACTGATTGTGCAGGTTCTCCTACTTAGAAAGATGAGAGAGGTCTGTAATTTTCATCATAGCTACACTTCAACTATGAGAGACAAAATGAGAAAAAAAATCCAGGAAATCACATTGTAGGATTTTTAAAGAATTTATTTGTAAATTATGGTGGAAAATAAGTATTTGGTCAATAACAAAAGTTCAACTCAATACTTTGTAACATAACCTTTGTTGGCAATGACAGAGGTCAAACGTTTCCTGTAAGTCTTCACCAGGTTTGCACACACTGTAGCTGCTATTTTGGCCCATTTCTCCATGCAGATCTCCTCTAGAGCAGTGATGTTTTGGGGCTGTCGCTGGGCAACACGGACTCCACAAATTTTCTATGGGGTTGAGGTCTGGAGACTGGCTAGGCCACTCCAGGACCTTGAAATGCTTTTTACGGAGCCACTCCTTCGTTGCCCGAGCGGTGTGTTTAGGATCATTGTCATGCTGGAAGACCCAGCCACGTTCCATCTTCAATGCTCTCACTGATGGAAGGAGGTTTTGTGTTAAAATCTCACGATACATGGCCCCGTTCATTCTTCCCTTAACACGGATCAGTCGTCCTGTCCCCTTTGCAGAAAAACAGCCCCAAAGCATGATGTTTCCACCCCCATGCTTCACAGTAGGTATGGTGTTTACTCAGCATTCTTATTCCTCCAAACACGACAAGTTGAGTTTTTACCAAAAAGTTCCATTTTGGTTTCATCTGACCACATGATATTCTCCCAATCCTCTTCTGGATCATCCATATGCTCTCTGGCAAACTTCAGACGGGCCTGGACATGTACTGGCTTAAGCAGGGGGACACGCCTGGCACTGCAGGATTTGAGTCCCTCTCGGCGTAGTGTGTTACTGATGGTAGCCTTTGTTACTTTGGTCCCAGCTCTCTGCAGGTCATTCATCAGGTCCCTCCGTGTAGTTCTGGGATTTTTTCTCACCGTTCTCATGATCAATTTGACCCCACGGGATGAGATCTTCACCCCAAGGGAGATTATTAATGGTCTTGTATGTCTTCCATTTTCTTACAGTTGCTCCCACAGTTGATTTATTCACACCAACCTGCTTGCCTATTGTAGATTCACTCTTCCCAGCCTGGTGCAGGTCTACAATTTTCTTCCTGGTGTCCTTCGACAGCTCTTTGGTCTTGGCCATGGTTGAGTTTGGAGTCTGACTGTTTGAGGCTGTGGACAGGTGTCTTTTATACAGATAACGAGGTCAAACAGGTGCCATTAATACAGGTAACGAGTGGAGGACAGAAGAGCTTCTTAAAGAAGTTACAGGTCTGTGAGAGCCAGAAATCTTGCTTGTTTGTTATTGACCAAATACTTATTTTCCACCATAATTTACAAATAAATTCTTTAAAAACCGTCAGGCCGTCGACACCAAAACCAAAACCAGCGTCCAGCTCTGAGTGTCGCTCAGCACCGACGCATTTATATGATTCAGGAAAGATGAAGTTCAGGATTTTTGTACTAAAGTATCACAAGTCGAGTCTGAATGTGGTGAGAAGAACCTTCATTACTGTTCTGATTTATCTCAGAGCAACGTGTGCTTCCATCAAGACGACGTTTATTTCTGAGACGCTTCAGCAGCAATTCAGCAATTAAATTCCTCTTAATTAGTGTTTACGTTAAAAAAAAACTTTATTATCTTTATTTCTGTAACTCGTTTGATGTTTTTCCGTCTGGCAGCTTCATTATTTTTCATCTTAATTTACAGACAGAAAATCCACGACATTTTTACTTTCACAAACACCAAAACTATCATTTGCTTTAAGAAAAATGTTGGTTGTTAATTAGTGAGTTAATTAGTAGTGTCAGGAATTAATTTGAGGTTAAATAAAAGGTTTTGAGTCTCAGAGAAGCTGAACTTTAGTTTACTTTGATCTTTAATTAACGACTTTTTTGTTTAGCAGAGATTTCTGATGTTTGTCGACCAAACAGCTCGACTTTAAACGTTCTTCCAAACAGACGTTACCACCACTACCAACCACTAACCTGATTTTACTACCAACCACTGACCTGATCATACTACCAACCACTAACCTGATCTTACTACCAACCACTAACCTGATCATACTACCAACCACTAACCTGATCATACTACCAACCACTAACCTGATCATACTACCAACCACTAACCTGATCTTACTACCAACCACTAACCTGATCTTATTACCAACCACTAACATGATCATACTACCAACCACTAACCTGAACTTACTACCAACTATTAACCTGATCTTACTACCAACCATTAACCTAATCTTACTACCAACCACTAACCTGATCTTACTACCAACCACTAACCTGATCATACTACCAACCACTAACCTGATCATACTACCAACCACTAACCTGATCTTTCAACCAACCACTAACATGATCATACTACCAACCACTAACCTGATCTTACTACCAACCATTAACCTGATCTTACTACCAACAACTAACCTGATCATACTACCAACCACTAACCTGATCTTACTACCAACAACTAACCTGATCTTACTACCAACCACTAACCTGATCATACTACCAACCACTGACCTGATCTTACTACCAACCACTGACCTGATCATATTACCAACCACTAACCTGATCATACTACCAACCACTAACCTGATCATACTACCAACCACTAACCTGATCTTACTACCAACCACTAACCTGATCTTATTACCAACCACTAACATGATCATACTACCAACCACTAACCTGATCATACTACCAACCACTAACCTGATCTTACTACCAACCACTAACCTGATCATACTACCAACCACTAACCTGATCTTTCAACCAACCACTAACATGATCATACTACCAACCACTAACCTGATCTTACTACCAACCACTAACCTGATCATACTACCAACCACTAACCTGATCATACTACCAACCACTAACCTGATCTTACTACCAACCACTAACCTGATCTTTCAACCAACCACTAACCTGATCATACTACCAACCACTAACCTGATCTTACTACCAACCACTGACCTAATCTTACTACCAACTATTAACCTGATCTTACCAACCACTAACATGATCTTACTACCAACCACTAACTTGATCTTACTACCAACCACTAACCTGATCATACTACCAACCACTAACCTGATCTTACTACCAACTATTAACCTGATCTTACCAACCACTAACATGATCTTACTACCAACCACTAACCTGATCTTACTACCAACCACTAACCTGATCATACTACCAACCACTAACCTGATCATACTACCAACCACTAACCTGATCTTACTACCAACCACTAACCTGATCTTACTACCAACTATTAACCTGATCTTACCAACCACTAACATGATCTTACTACCAACCACTAACCTGATCATACTGGATTACCAGTTTAAAGCCAGGATGTATTTTCAGTAATAGACAGCACTGAGACTGGCTGGGTTTGATGAGTGGGGGGGTATATTGAGGGTATTTTGGGGTATTTTTAGGAAGTGTAACCCAGTTCTGACCCCTGATGTAGATGAGTGTCATTATCAGATCTCGTTATCGTTATAGATCAAAGCAGCAGCCCCGAAATGAGCCGTTAACATTTCTACTCAGTACCAGGCTAAAAATGAACCTCACTGATGGAGCTGAATGTTCTCGGCTCGGTTCCTCTGATGATCCAGAGATTTTTATTAAAGACTCGCATTTATTAAAGATCTTTCATTTAATTTTATTTATTCAGCACTTTAATAACAGACGCTGCGTTAGATCCTAATACTTCCTAACACTCATAACACAGGAACCGTGAGGAGAACCAGGATGAGAAGAGGAACCAGAACCAGAACTGTCCTCAGATTCACTGTTGTGTCTGGGATTAAATTAAATTTACTACAGCTGTAGCTCTAACAGCAGGTAAAAGTTCAGGTGCTAGTTCTGGTGGTCCGAGAGGTCGTCGTGTCTTTCCTCCGGCTCCTGCTGATGAAGGAGGAGGAGGAGCAGGAGGAGGAGCAGGAGGAACGCTCTAGTGGGCCGTCGACAACTCATTAAGTTCCCGGTGATATTTATCAGTCTTAATCAGAGCTGTGACAGCACACGCCGATTATTTTCAGGACGAGGAAGCGAATCACCGCGTCCTCCACGCCGTCCTTGATGGAGATTAAAAACGCCGCTCAGCAGAAAGCGTCACCGGGTCGGTACAGAGACGGTGACGTGTGTTCAGAACCCTCCAGAACTCTCAGATTAATCACACAGCGGGACGTAAACGTTCCAGCAGCCACGTTCCAAACTCATCTCACAATCACAGTTTACAGAACATGATCATGACTGACTAGAGCTGCTGACGTCTCTGTGCCCATATAAACAGAGCCAGTTCGACTGAGGTCATCTGGATAAACGACTGTCTGTGGAACAGTAGTCCCTTTATCAAGGTCAGGAAGAACTTCACACTGTCACTGTGCTGTAATGGGAGTCTGTACTGGCCGAAATGAACTGGAAGCTACTGGAGTCTCTGTCCACAACCAAGCAAGCTTTACACAGCCATGCACTCGGTTTGATGCTGATCACATGAACCTCAGGAGGAGATCAGTGGTCAGTTTGAGGTGTTGGGTCACAGTGACATATGTTTAAACCCAACAACAGTGGGTTAACCCTAAACCTGATCCTAATCCTATACCTAAACTTAAACTAACAACCCTAATCTTAACACAACCCTAACCCTATATTAAACCTAGTCCCAACCCTAATTTTAACCCTAACCCAACAACCCTAACCCTAAATAACAACCCTTATCCTAACACAACCCTAACCCTATTCTAAACCTAGTCCCAACCCTAATTTTAACCCTAACCCTAAGTAACAACCCTAATCCTAACCCTAAAACAACCATAAACCCTAATCCTAACCCTAGACAAACAACTCTAAACTTAATCTTAACCCTAAACCAACAACCATAAACCTAATCTAAAATCTAACCCTAAATCTTAACCCTAACCCTAATCCAACAACCCTAACCTTAACTCTAACCCAACAACCCTAACCCTAATTCAGCAACCCTAACCCTAATCTTAACCCTAACTCTAATCTTAACTCTAACTCTACTCTTAACCCTAATCTTAACTCTAACCCACAGTTAAAACAGGGAACTGGTGAGTAGATAAAGTTTGGAATCAGAACTGGATCTGGACTAAATAAATCAGACTAAGTTTGGGGTTCAGACTTGTTTAAGTTCCTGACCACTCAGTCCTACCATAAATATGTGGACTGCACTGTAATGTCCAGTCTGATCCGATGTGTTATGAGGATCCCTGATGATCTGGGATGTTCTAACAGGAACCTTCTCATGATGTTGATGTTATTTGTGGGTAAAAACTGATCAACTACTGGTGTGATTGACTCTGTGGGGGGAGTTGGGGTGTGTGTGTGTGTGTGTGGGGGGGGGGGGGGGTGTTGAGCTGCTCGTCCCTAATAATACTCGCTGTAATAATGTCTGAGTTGGGAAGCAGCCGTCTGACGTGTGAAATCCTAATTTAGTTAATTAACGAGACCTTTTGTTAATCAAGCGTTCTTCAGTCACCTCAGTGTGAATAAACCAGAGCTCGTTATCGCCTGGGAGACACCGACGTTCAACACACAGCGACACAACAGCACTCACGTCCATCACCGACTCTGTGTGTGTGTGTGTGTGTGTGTGTGTGTGTGTGTGTGTACATTATTAATGTACGACAACAACTCTAAACTATACAGCCAAAAGTATTCGGACGCCTGACCATGAGCTTTTATTAAAATAGAGTGATCTAGAACACCAGCCGCTTTTCTGAGAAGCTGCTCACAAGATTTTGGAGTGTGTCTGTGGGGATTTGTGCCCATTCATACACGATGAGCACTGTAAAACACACTTCACAGGAACCAGGTTACTTCACTCCATTAGCTAATAACCCAGCGCGTCTTTAGCATCTCGCTAATTAAAAAGCTGTCTGAGGTTTAGTTTAGCGCAGGTTAGTTTAGCATATTGACGGCTAATGCTATTAGGTTGAGGATTTCTGTGAGGAACCAATCTGCTGCTGCTCGTTAATCATCTAGTACCATCGCTCACACTCTTACTGATCAGCATTAACATGGTACATACGGTCAAATACAAAATACATGAACATTATTAATAATAATAAATACTACTAAATCGATGGATTGTAGATTAGCGCCCTGTCCGGGATGTGGTACTGTATTATACCAAGTAATTTCATAGAAGTCAAACCCACTGTGACCCTGACCAGGATAAAGCAACAGTAAAAAAAGATACTACTACTAATAATAAAGGTGTGTAGATGTGTGTGTGTGTGTGTGTGTGCAGGTGTATGTGTGCAAAGTGTGTTTGTGTGTGTGTGTGTGAGTGTGTGTGTGTGTGTGTGTGTCTGTGTGTGTGTGTGTGTGTGTGTGTGTGTGTGTGTGTGTGTCTGTGTCTGTGTGTGTGTGTGTGTGAGTGTGTGTGTGTGTGTGTGTGTGTGTGTGTGTGTGTGTGTGTGCAGGTGTATGTGTGCAAAGTGTGTTTGTGTGTGTGTGTGTGAGTGTGTGTGTGTGTGTGTGTGTGTGAGTGTGTGTGTGAGTGTGTGTGTGAGTGAGTGTGTGTGTGTGTGCAGGTGTATGTGTGCAAAGTGTGTTTGTGTGTGTGTATGTGAGTGTGTGTGTGAGTGTGTGAGTGTGTGTGAGTGTGTGTGTGTGTGTGTGTGTGTGTGTGTGTGTGTGAGTGTGTGTGAGTGTGTGTGTGTGTGTGTGTGCAGGTGTATGTGTGCAAAGTGTGTTTGTGTGTGTGTATGTGAGTGTGTGTGTGAGTGTGTGAGTGTGTGTGAGTGTGTGTGTGTGTGTGTGTGTGTGTGTGTGTGTGAGTGTGTGTGTGTGTGTGTGAGTGTGCACTAATCCAGCAGGAATTGTGCAGCTGCGCTCCAGATCCCAACAAAGAGCTGCTTGTTGTGCAGAAAAAGGTTTGGGACGGAGCCGGTGAGCCTAAATATTTTGGGGGGGTTGGAATGGGATAATCCCTCTTTATGTTTTGGGGGCAGACCGGGGTGCACCCCCCCTCCTCCTCCCCACCCCCGAGGTCACATGGAGTGGAACTGCCTGAAGCTTCAGGATTAATGTTTGAGCCGATGTGCTGAGTGTCGTCTCCATCTGAACATCTGAACATCTCAGCATCTCGTCCTGGTTCATCAGCCTGAGGTTCCTACACACGCTCAGGATTAAAGCTCCGATTCTCCTTCTCATCATCACACAAATACAATACAACTCAATGTTTGATTTTTACAGAATTAACAGTGTTTAATGAAGTTATTTAGAATAAATCTTCAAACCTACCAGGGAGCCTCATAGCAACAAAGGTCCTGGAGACCAACATTTTGAACATTTAGCATGTTCTCCTCTTGCCTATATAGTTTCCCTACATATGTGTCAGTTTCCTCCCTGCTCTCAAAAACATGAAGAAGGTGGATTGGCCGCTGCAATCAACATGTAGGTGTGATCTTGTATGATGTTTGCATGTTGTAGCCTAGTGGTTAAGGTACTGGACTAGTAATCAGAAGGTTACCGGTTCAAGCCTCACCTCTGCCAGGTTGCAACTGTTGGGCTCTTGAGAAAGGCCCTTAAACCTCAATTGCTTAGACTGTACACAGTCACAACTGTAAGTCGCTTTGGATAAAAGCGTCTGCTAAATGCCGAAAATGTAAATGTAATGTTCATTAGCAAACTGAGATCCTCCAGGACCAGGTGTGTTAATACTGAGGTCACATGACACTTTAATTGAACAGGTGAACCTCGTTAAGCTAATGATGTAACTCCTGATGGAAACTAGTGTTTAACAGAAAGGGGGTGAATACTTATGCAGCTGTACCAGACTCTAGGTGATACAGGGTGTGTGTGTGTGTGTGTGTGTGTGTGTGTGTGTGTGTGTGTGTGTGTGTGTGTGTGTGTGTGTGTATGTGGAATAAACACCTCTATTTGTAATAAATACACATGTACAGTACAGTTCTTTTTCCATCTACACCAGCTCGTTTGGAAGGGCCTCGCACAAGGGCCCAACAGTGGCTGAATGGCAGAGTAAGGATTCAAAACCCACAACCCTTTATTTGGCAGTTCAAAGCTCTACCCACTGCTACACACCGAGTGTGTGTGTGTGTGTGTGTGTGTGTGTGTGTGTGTGTGTGTGTGTGTGTGTGTGTGTGTGTGTGTGTGTGTGTGTGTGTGGATTTACTGAAGCGAATCTCTCATCACACTGCAGCTGAAGAGTGCACATTCAGGTTCTCCTTAATCTTCATCTCTCTCTCACACACACACTCACACACACTCACACTCACACACTCACACACACACACACACACACACCTAATCTTCAGAGGCTTCACCGAGCACTGAGGCAGCAGTGCGTGAACACAATAGAAGAACCATTTTAATTTGGATGATACAGATACAGCGAGTAAAAGTCTGTGTTCAGAAACATGTAGACACCCTTCCTGACTAGATTTGATTAATTCTGCCACGCCCACTGCTAACAGGAACAACCCTGCGACGTCCATACGTGCACAGACCAACAATGGCAGGAGAATGGATCCTGCTGAAGACCTGTGACCTGCTCTGTTATAGAATGTTACCATTCAAACATGTGATTCATAACACAGGTCCACTATCAACTGTGATTTATAAGTGAAAAGTCTAGGAGCAACAACAGCTCAGCCACACACTAAAACACAGCATGGAAGCAACATCAGCTCAGTGCTCATCAGGAGCTTCATGGACCTTGATCCATCAGCATCACCATATGTGATGCTAGTACCACAAATCGTCTCTGAACAGAAGCACAACACAACATCTTCCAACCTGCTCTCAGACTAGTGATCAGGAAGCTACAAGAGAAACCAGCAGGACGACCTGAAAGCAGCAGGAACAGCAGTAACACAGAGACCAATAATCAATGAACTGAAGTGTCTGCAATCACCCCCAATCCTGCAGCCCACACTAAACTCCTCTGCTAAATCAGGTGCTACAGATTCGGATTTAGACCAATGTTCAGATGAAACACAGAATCTTCGGTCTTATATAAATATAAATGCTGTCTGCTAATGATTCAGAAGCATTATGTGTCATCAAAGTGGTTCATTTTGGCAGAACACAGTTCACATGAAACAAAATTACAATCCACTGTGAAGTGTGGTGGTGGGAGCATTATGATATGGAGCTGCTTCTGTGCATGGCACAACAATCAAGCAAACCTGAACAGAACACTATGTATATGAGGAGAGGAAAATGAGAGGACTGGTATATTGTGTGTGCTTGAAAGTGTGGTTTGATCCTCTGTTTATCTCTGCAATCTTTTTATGCAGGATTCGAACCCAGAGCTTCGAAGTAAAGAGACTTTACACCAACTACACTGCATTATACAACCTTGTTAACGGTATCTGAGGTACGGCTCTAATGAGCTCCTGGATAGGAATCGATTCTAAGTTACGAGTCGACTCACCCGAATCGATTCATCTGAACTAAGTGAGCGTTAAAGTAATAAAACTTGATTCAGCCCTACAGAACTGCTCACCTTCAAGTTTGTTTAGTCTATCATTAATAAAAGGAGGTTATAATTTTTAATTTTAATAACTGTTCTCGCACAGACCGAACGTTACCAAACCGAGTCAGTCTTCAAACAATCAACCGACTCAGAACCGCGTTGCTCTACAAGCGCGGGTAAATAGTGCTGCATTCAGAGCGGAGGTGATTATAATCACCCCAAAATTCCCTGTAAACTGAATTAAACAGGTAAACTGTGGTGAAAACTACAAACTATGTGAAAGTAATCAGTAATTATCCAAAAACGCTTCCAAATCAGCCATAAAACGAATTTACCTCAGGTGATACGAGTCAGGCTAATGAGCGCGGTGGTGTCTGGTGTTTGTAGTTCTATTAGAACTACAAGCGTCGCTCCACACTTCCGGTTTCTGTCAACCTTATCTGCTTGGTCATAATGTTTTGGCTCATCAGTATACGCGTTAGAATCTGAATTTTAACCAATTTAAAACCAAAATGTTTTATATATTAGAGGAATATTACACCATTCATACCAAAACAAAACAACAGAGCCGATTTTGTCCCATTTCACGTTATTTATATGGTAATTTGTGTTACAAAACATGAGCAGGCTGTTTAGAACAACAACATTAACATTTCAGAATGGACATGGGTTCAGGGCCGGTGGGTTCAGGGCTGGTGGGTTCTTCTGTTCGGTCGTCCATCCTCATCTTCACGGAGAAGATTTCAGGGGAATGAAGTAATAAATAGCATGAGCTCAACAATCCAACAGAAAAAAGATGATAAAGATGATAAAACCCCAGAACGTTTCAGTTCAGTCTGTGAATGATGCATATTTATATTGCATATCAGCAATATCTATCTCCACTTCTATAACGCGTACGCAGGTTTCATACACACGCCGCATACGCATTTATTTATTTATTTATAATAATAATTCAGATTTCTATAAAATGCATTTCATTTATAAAAACAGTCCTTAATAATCGTCCACAGAATTACAGCTGATTGAAATATAATTGCTTCTCGACACATGCGATGTTTAATCCCCGACTGGAGCTAAAGCAGTATTGTACAGTATTAATGTGCATATTTATACGTTTAATTAACTAACACACACACACACACACACACTCGGGCTCAGGACAAGGCCAGTCTGTAGTGTTTATGGTTCTAACAGTCCTAACGTAATGGACGGCCATAAATAAACTCTTAAATGAATGAATGAATGAAGTTCTGTTCTTCCTGCAGGGATTCAGTCACGTTTAATAATTGAAGGATTGCGTTTCAGCACAATCAGCAAGCTACGAGTAAAAAAACCTTCAACGTTTCAGACTAGCATTTTGGATGCTTGGGGAGTGTCGCGGTAAAGTACGCTAGCCCGCTACTGCTAAGATCTGGGGATCCAGGGTTGAAAATTCAGCAGCGCTTTCGGCATGTTTGGCTAATTGGCTAACGTCCAAGGATGGTAGAGAGGATAAAAATAACCGGGTTGCTTCAAGAAGGGCATCCGGCATAAAACTGTGCCAAATCTGGTATGAGGACCAGATCTGCTGTGGCGACGCCCGAATACAGAAAAAAAGTCAATTGTTCAGCTCCTGGATTTCTTGCTGATCTCATACAGCAGTATAGCCCACCCTAATGATGCAGGACGTCTCCCAAGATTAAATTCACTGTCTGTAACCTGTAATATTTTCATACGTTTTGAATTAACAGTCGTAACCCCGTCCACATACAGAAACCGAAGTCGCAGCCGAGAATGCAGAAGCGGGCGTGGTCGCATTTTCCTCACAGGCTTAGCCAATCAGAACACTTCTAAATGAAAGAACCGAGGAGCACAGGTCGTGTTTATTGTACAGGTGAAGAAAAAGCAAATCTGAACACAGTCCACACTAAGAGCTCGAGATACAAAAGGGTTTATTGCTTCTATATTAATAGATTACACTGCAGCAGTGCATTCTGGGTAATCTAATCTCAGTCCAGATGATGGGAAAGTGGAAAAGCGTGCACAGAACCAGGACTGGAACATAAATAAACTCAAAATGAAAACTGTGGCTGTGAGTTCTGATTCTGATCATCTGACTGTTTGTCAACTCTTGCACTAATGCACCTTCAATATGAAGATGCAACACACACACACACACACACACACACACACACACACATTCGTACAAAATAAAACTCCTAGTACTAAATAAATCAGTTTTCTGTCCCATCTCGTCTCCGTTCCTCGTTTGTTTAGTCCAAATCCACAAGCGGGGTCCGTTCCTCCTCCTAGTGTTCAGCGTCCATCACGGGAGGAAGTGACGAGGCTCAGAAAAAAGTGGGCGTGTCCCAGCTGACCTCATCGCAGGAAGAAAGAAGAAATAAAAACACACATGCAGACGGAGTTCCAATAAAAAATCTATAAAATAACTGTAACAAACGTCTGGCCTAAATGTTCACTACTAAGGGCACTACTTCATCCAAGGGCGTAGTGCACTCTGAAATCCCACAATGCACTGCAGCAGGCTGGCGTCCATATAAAGGTAGACAAAATACCCATAATGCACCGTGGCATAGAGGGAACGGGGAGTGGGGCGCGCGGGGACGGTCGTCGATGGTCTGAGGCACCGTGAGCTGAGTTTTAATTCCGGTTGGTCAGGCAGCTAGGCAGAAAACTTCCCCCGCCCATTTCCAGTTTCACACCTGCACAGGTAAAGTTTGGTTCATCTGCAGTCTCATGTCCTGAATGCTGCTCAAAATCTTCTTCTGGTGGCCGGCGAGAGTCACGCCTATCCTCAGCAGATCCCTAAAAACACACAATAATAAACGTTAACCGTCCGTAATCACATCTACTGATCTACTGTTTTATTTATTTATATATTTATTCATTTATTTATTCATTTATTTATTTATTAGGATTATATCATGATGTTTTACACTTTGGTTCCATTCATGACAGGACAGGTAGTTACTCATTACACAAGTAAGCAGTAAGCTTCATCAGTTCAAGTTTAATATCAAACACAGTCATGAACTCACTTTCTTAACCTCTTATCCCAGCTTTTCAATGGGTGCAAGGCACACAGTAACACCCTGGATGGGGCGCCAGTCCATCGCAGGGCATACCCACACACATTCACCAATAGGGCAATTCAGTGTCTCCAATTATCCTGACTGCATGTTTTTGGACTGTGGGAGGAAACCCACCCAGACATGAGGAGAACATGCAAACTCCACACTGAAAGGACCCGGACCACCTTGCCTGGGGATCGAACCCATGACCTTCTTGCTGTGAGGTGACAGTGCTACCCACCGAGCCACCGTGCCACCCACTATAAAACACAGTCATGAACAATTTTGGACTGTGGGAGGAAACCGGAGCTCCCGGAGGAAACCCACACAGACACGGGGAGAACATGCAAACTCCACACAGAAAGGACCCAGAATCCAGGATCCTCTTGCTGTGAGGCAACAGTGCTACCCACCGAGCCACAGTGCCACCCCTAATTTTGTGTGAAGACCCTGAACTAATAAGAACACTTCGGACTGAGACACTTTGAAGTTTACTCTGTAAAATCCTAATAAATAAAAACTTCTAAACCTTATAAACACAGTGACTGGCTCTCGGAACATTACTGATGGAACCTGTGTAAAGGAGGGTGGTGCAGATTTAAGGAAGGGGGGGGTGCATGTGGTTTTTGATCTATAATAACCTAGTTAGAACCTCTATAGTAACGTACAGTACACTGTGTGTGTGTGTGTACAGGTGTGTGTACAGGTGTGTGTGTGGGAACAAAGACAGGTGAACGGTTATATTGCAGCGCATTTAAGGTTAAGCAAACACAACTTCTGTGAGAAAGGTGTGTATGTTGTGTGTGTGTGTGTAGGTGTGTGTGTGTGTGTTTGGAGGGGTGCGGGGCGTGGGGGGGTTATATATGGGCTCTATATTGGCCAAGTTCTGACAGTTTTAGTTGATCATTAACTACAAGGTTTGGCTCTACTGACCAGCTGCTATTTCACACACACACACAATACTGACCATACACACACACACACACAATACTGACCATACACACACACACACACACAATACTGACCATACACACACACACACACACACACACACACTACTGATTATGTACTCTCTGTGTGTGTGTGAGTGTGAATGGCAGTGAGTGAAGATTATTAAATATCTGAAACAAATAACTCCACCTGCTTCCTGTCTCTGCTGTAACCTAATCTGTGTTTGTTTAACACATGTAACTGTACACACACACACACACACACTCATACACACACACACACACACACACACACACACACACTCACACAGACAGGAAGTCTCACATTTACAGTTTATATAGAGTGTATTTAGTTTAAAAGCATGGTGGAGCAGTGGGTGGTGCTGTTGCCTCGCAGCAAGGAAGGGTCCTTTCTGTGTGAAGTTTTGCATGTTCTCCATGTGTCTCTGTGGGTTTCCTCCAGGTGCTCCGGTTTCCTCCCACAGTACAAAGACATGCAGTCAGGACAACTGGAGATACTAGAATTGTCCAAGGTGTGTGTGTGTGTAGGTGTGAGAGTGTGTGTAGGTGTGTGTGTGTGTGTAGGTGTGAGAGAGTGTGTGTAGGTGTGTGTGTGTGTGTGTATGAGTGTGTGTAGGTGTGTAGGTGTGTATGGGTGTGTGAGTAGGTGTGAGTGTGTGTAGGTGTGTGTGTGTAGGTGTGAGAGAGTGTGTGTAGGTGTGTGTGTGTGTGTGTATGAGTGTGTGTAGGTGTGTATGGGTGTGTGAGTAGGTGTGTGTGTGTATAGGTGTGTATGAGTGTGTGTAGGTGTGTGTGTGTATAAGTGTGTGTATGAGTGTGTGTAGGTGTGTATGAGTGTGTGTGTAGGTGTGTGTGTATGAGTGTGTGCAGGTGTGTATGAGTGTGTGTGTGTGTGTGTGTATGTGTGTATAAGTGTGTGTAGGTGTGTGTGTGTGTAGGTGTGTATGAGTGTGTGTGTGTGTGTGTATGTGTGTATAAGTGTGTGTAGGTGTGTGTGTGTGTGTAGGTGTTTGTATGAGTGTGTGTGTGTAGGTGTGTGTATGAGTGTGTGTAGGTGTGTGTAAGTGTGTGCAGGTGTGTATGAGAGTGTGTGTGTGTGTGTGTATGTGTGTATAAGTGTGTGTAGGTGTGTGTGTGTGTGTAGGTGTGTATGAGTGTGTGTGTGTGTGTGTGTATGTGTGTATAAGTGTGTGTAGGTGTGTGTGTGTGTAGGTGTGTATGAGTGTGTGTGTGTGTGTGTGTGTGTGTGTGTGTAGGTGTGTGTGTAGGTGTGTGTGTGTGTATAAGTGTGTGTAGGTGTGTGTGTGTGTGTGTGTAGGTGTGTGTATGAGTGTGTGTGTGTAGGTGTGTGTATGAGTGTGTGTGTAGGTGTGTGTGTGTGTGTATGAGTGTGTGTGTGTAGGTGTGTGTATGAGTGTGTGTGTGTATGTGTGTATAAGTGTGTGTAGGTGTGTGTAAGTGTGTGCAGGTGTGTATGAGTGTGTGTAGGTGTGTGTGTGTGTGTATAAGTGTGTGTAGGTGTGTGTGTGTGTAGGTGTGTATGAGTGTGTGTAGGTGTGTGTGTGTGTGTAGGTGTGTGTAGGTGTGTATAAGTGTGTGTAGGTGTGTATGAGTGTGTGTGTGTGTGTATGTGTGTATAAGTGTGTGTAGGTGTGTGTGTGTGTAGGTGTGTGTGTGTGTGTATAAGTGTGTGTGTGTGTGTAGGTGTGTATAAGTGTGTCTAGGTGTGTGTGTGTGTAGGTGTGTGTATGAGTGTGTGTGTAGGTGTGTGTATGAGTGTGTGTGTAGGTGTGTATAAGTATGTGTAGGTGTGTGTGTGTGTAGGTGTGTGTATGAGTGTGTGTGTGTGTGTGTGTAGGTGTGTGTAAGTGTGTGCAGGTGTGTATGAGTGTGTGTAGGTGTGTATGAGTGTGTGTGTGTATGTGTGTATAAGTGTGTGTAGGTGTGTGTAAGTGTGTGCAGGTGTGTATAAGTGTGTGTAGGTGTGTGTGTGTAGGTGTGTGTGTGTGTAGGTGTTTGTGTGTATAAGTGTGTGTAGGTGTGTGTGTGTGTGTGTAGGTGTGTATAAGTGTGTCTAGGTGTGTGTGTGTGTAGGTGTGTGTATGAGTGTGTGTGTGTGTGTGTGTATAAGTATGTGTAGGTGTGTGTGTGTGTAGGTGTGTGTATGAGTGTGTGTGTGTGTAGGTGTGTGCAGGTGTGTATGAGTGTGTATGAGTGTGTATGAGTGTGTGTAGGTGTGTATGAGTGTGTGTGTGTGTGTGTGTGTATGTGTGTATAAGTGTGTGTAGGTGTGTGTAAGTGTGTGCAGGTGTGTATAAGTGTGTGTAGGTGTGTGTGTGTGTGTGTGTAGGTGTGTGTGTGTGTGTATAAGTGTGTGTAGGTGTGTGTGTGTGTGTGTAGGTGTGTGTGTGTGTAGGTGTGTGTGTATAAGTGTGTGTAGGTGTGTGTGTAGGTGTGTGTGTAGGTGTGTGTGTGTGTGTAGGTGTGTGTGTGTGTGTGTAGGTGTGTGTGTGTGTAGGTGTGTGTGTGTAGGCGTGTGTGTGTGTAGGTGTGTGTGTGTGTGTATAAGTGTGTGTGTGTGTGTGTGTGTGTGTGTAGGTGTGTGTGTGTGTGTATAAGTGTGTGTAGGTGTGTGTGTGTGTGTGTGTGTGTGTAGGTGTGTGTGTGTGTATAAGTGTGTGTGTGTGTGTAGGTGTGTGTGTGTAGGTGTGTGTGTGTGTGTATAAGTGTGTGTAGGTGTGTGTGTAGGTGTGTGTGTGTGTGTGTGTAGGTGTGTGTGTGTGTATAAGTGTGTGTAGGTGTGTGTGTGTGTGTGTAGGTGTGTGTGTGTGTATAAGTGTGTGTAGGTGTGTGTGTAGGTGTGTGTGTGTGTATAAGTGTGTGTGTGTAGGTGTGTGTGTGTAGGTGTGTGTGTGTGTATAAGTGTGTGTGTGTAGGTGTGTGTGTGTAGGTGTGTGTGTGTGTAGGTGTGTGTGTGTGTATAAGTGTGTGTGTGTGTGTAGGTGTGTGTGTGTAGGTGTGTGTGTATAAGTGTGTGTAGGTGTGTGTGTAGGTGTGTGTGTGTAGGTGTGTGTGTGTGTATAAGTGTGTGTGTGTGTGTAGGTGTGTGTGTGTAGGTGTGTGTGTGTGTAGGTGTGTGTGTGTGTGTATAAGTGTGTGTGTGTGTGTAGGTGTGTGTGTGTAGGTGTGTGTGTATAAGTGTGTGTAGGTGTGTGTGTAGGTGTGTGTGTGTGTAGGTGTGTGTGTGTGTAGGTGTGTGCTAGAGTAAATGAGGATAAATGACGCTCGTTAGCAGGATTAACGTTATTAAGGACAGCAGGAATCCGCCCGTCTGGTTTCTAGATTGATATAAACGACCAACAGTGAAGTTATTGTGTTCTGTTCATTGTTCATTATCACTGAATAATCATGTTATTATTATTATTATTTTATTATTATTGTTTTATTAAATTATTATTATCATTTTTATGACTATTTTATATTATTTCTATTATTTTTTAATATGTATTTATAGTATTATTATTTTATTATAATATTTTATATTATTATAATTTTATTAACCATTATTATTATTTTATTAAAATATTATTTTTATCATTATATTATTGCTATTATTTTTATAAGTATTTAAAATATGATTTTTTATTATAGTATTTTTTCCTTTATCATAATTTTTATTAGACATTATTATTGTTTTATTAAATTATTATTATTGTCAGTAATCTAGAATGTTATTGTTATTATTAACATCATCATTATTATATTAATATAGTTTTTTTTATTGTGTTTATTAATTTCTAATGTTTTTTATTAATATATAATATAATATGAATTATTATTAATTACTAGTAAAATATACAATATTATACATATAATTGTAATGTTTTTTTTAATTAATATATAATATAATATTAATTATTAGTACAATATTATAAACTTAAGCTGGTTTGTTTCCGCTCACTCTCTCCTTCTTGTATGTGTTAGATTAACTGGGATTAAACTGGACGGTGCTGGTTTATAAACTCCGGCTCTGGAACGTTCCGTGCTGAATCAGGTGATGAACTAACAGCAGGAGAACCAAACCCTCATTATAAAGAAACTGGTTTAATTCTGGATAATTCAGCTCCGGAAACATGAAACCCAAAAGCAGCAGAACTGGAACGACTGGTTCAGGACCGGGGACTCAAACCCCAAACAAACCCGAGGAATTACTGAGACTCACAAACATCCAAGCACACAAAGAGCTGCAGATCAGAGCCGCACCGGGATACATAACACACGGGGGGATGGTAGCAACAGTTTAGGGAAGGGCCTCTCCTGTTCCAGCATGAGCGAGCTCTATAAAGACATGATGAGAAGCTCCAGCGTCCTGCACAGAGCCCTGAGCTCAGCCTCACTCAGCAGCTCTGGGATGAACCGGAACATCGACTGATCAGCAGCACCTGGCTATACTAATGCTGCCATCTTTTCTGAATGGGCACAAATTCCCACAGACACTCTTCTCGCATGACGACCAGAAACTGTGCATTAGCAAGCAGCAAATGACAGGAAACGTCTAAATTTGTAGACTATATGGCCAAAAGTATGTGGACACCTGACCATCAGCTTGAGGCCCATACAATGCAAGCGAATGAGGGTTAGGGGCCTCACTCAGGGGCCCAACAGTGGCAATGCTGAGCTAGCACTCCCTAGTTATTAATACAGTGTTGCTCTCTAACAGCCTCCACTCTTCTGGAAACACTTTCCAAAATATTTCAGAATGCGTTTATGGGGATTTGTGCTCATGAGGTCAGGCATTTCGTTTCATCCTAACGGTGTTGAATAAGGTTGAGGTCGAGACTCTTTGTGGGCCAAATGAGTTCCATCACACCAAACCAGTCAAACCAGTCCTGCTGGAACAGGAAAGAGTCCTTCCCAACACTGCTGCCACAACTCAAAACCCTAAACTCAGTCATTCTGAAGGGTGTCCACATATTATCGACCCTATCGAGGCTGTGATACTCACTCTGAGGTCATCTGGGCCACGAGGTCGAAGGAGGCGAAGCCGGCGTTCAGGAAGTTCTCTCTGTAGCGGCTCATCTTGATGGCGTCGAGCCAGTCGCACACGGTGGTGAAGGTGGAGTAATCGGGTACGCTGCGGTCCAACAGCGGCTGCGACGCCCTGCACACGCACAGAAAAGAGAACATGCTAAGAAAACACGCTAGGCCAACAGTGCTAATATTTCAAGCTCATGAGTTCGAATCTCAGCTCTGCTATCAGCCGGCTGGGCACCTACACACAGATGTGATTGGCTTTGAACATCGCTGCTGAAATTGCGGCCTCTGCTGGCTGGTGGAGGCGCTGCACAGAGACGGTGAATAATAGAGAGCAGTGCCTGACTCTCCGTACGTGATACGGATCCCTGTATGAACCAGCTTTGTGCACACAGGTTAGGTACGACCCGCTTCGGTCAGGGTCGGAGTCTCCAGAAGTAAGGGAGACATATAACAAGGGGAACTGGATAGGACTAAGATTGGAAGAAAAAAGCCAATGTGTGCTGACTTTGCATGATGCTAGCATGTGCTTTCTCATGTACAGAGGAACACACTATGCTCACTTTTTCTTCACCACTCGTGCCAACACTTGAAGCAGACAGTAGGGGGCGCTGTTGTCCAGTCTGCCCTCCCTCTTTTTTTTGTTTTTTTTTAGGTTTCTCAGGGTAAAGTCGCTGCGTCGTTCTTCAGAACAGTTAGCGCAGACGTTTCTGTCCCGGTTTGTTTTGTATTTCGGTATAATCAGGGACGCGAGCCCATCTGACGTTCCCATCGTACAGCCTCCGATAGCGATCTGCCCCTTTAAAGCCGCGCGGGTCGTAATATCTGCACCAGGTTCTTCTAATACTTCACACAGATTCAGGTGGAGATAGGTTCCGGCGCGGCAGGGTTTTTAATAACTGCGGGCGATGAAGCGGAGGGCACCGAGGTCACCGGCAGAGTAAAGAAGCCACTGTGTGGGATCTGTACGCTCTGCTGGTCCCTGTCGTCCTCTGACGGCATTAGATTAATTAACAATTAAGGACGGAGCAGGAAGAAAGCCGGCGAGGCCGATACAGAGGATCTATTGAGGAGCAGGAGTGCAGATGGATGGAGGAATGGACTTTAATAAGCTCCTGCCGCTCCTCGGGAAAAAAAAACACAGCCCCCGGGTCATTACCGCGTACGCCGGGTTCCTTTAACCCTTCAGCATGGAGCTGGGCTCGTCCCAAAACCTCTCACTGTAAACCAACCTCGGTGGAACCAGAGATGATTCACTACCACCGTTTCACGCTTCTCTAACAGCGTAGAAGTGTAGCAGAAGCTAACCGAGAGAAGCTAGGAGCAAATAAACACGCCGCAGGATCGTAGCTCAATATGGAGAAAGTTTTTCTCCAGCAAAACGTTCCGTTCAGGCTTGTTAGAACCTCGGTGCTGCTTAGAGAACCGGTGCACATTTGCACTATTTTTATTGGAACTAAAGATGCACCATCAGCAGGGGGCGCTGCACACCTCTACAACCTGACACGCCCACAGATGTCGTCGCCAAACGGAACCCATTCCACGTGAGTCGAAAAGCACCATGATAGGCTAATTTAGGGTTAGGGTCGCGGAGAAAAATAGTAATAATAATAAAAACAATTCTTACATGAGCGCCCCCTTGTGGAGGCTTTATGTTACATCTCATATAGAGAGTAAGATTTACATTTTTGGCATTTAGCGGACGCTTTTATCCAAAGCGACGTACAGTACTGTGACATTATATATTGTCTAAGCAATTGAGGATTAAGGGCCTTGCTCAAGGGCCCAACAGTGGCAACCTGGCAGTGATGGGGCTTGAACCAGCGACCTTTGGATTACTAGTCCAGTACCTTAACCGCCAGGGTACAACTGCCCTTGTAAGATTCATTGTGTTTCCTGGGTCATGTAAAAAATGGACAATATGTGGTTACTTAAAATTGCCATTGCCGTTTTGAGTCTCAGCGGTGCTACCGGCCTGGCCGGGCACTCAGCAGTCCCAACTGTGCAGGTCTGTGAGGAGCCTGGTTGAATAGGGTTTAATTACTGCTGCTGCAACAGCGACTCCTGCTGGCCGCTCGAGGCGTCTGCATGAGTGCCGGAGTTACTGAGGTTTAGAAAAATAAATAAACACCGAATAAATATTACAACACGTACATCAAACATCACCGTGGCAACAGCTAAAGAAAACGTGATGCTAAACTCATCGCATGTAGAATAAAAAGGTTCCGACTCCGCCGCGCTCTGATCTGGAATCCAGGCGTCCGTCCCTCTCTGTGTGTAATTACGCTCTGCAGGAGACCTCCTCTCTGCTGGAGCGCTTAAAATCTCGTTAGCAGCTAATTAAAACCATTCCCATCATGACTCGGCCTTAATTTATCTAATCGCTCATCGCTAATCTCCTCGGACAATCGGAGCCACGCCAACACACGCCGACGCGCGGACCTCAGAGGGACCCGCCGAGTCTGGGTACATGCCGACCGGGCAGGATTCCTCCGGTCTGACAGGCTACACTTCTGTCATCGATACCAATACGAGCCAAGCAACTGAGGGTTAAGGGCCTTGCTCAGGGGCCCAACTGGCATATGTGAGGCTTGAAACAACAACCTTTCCTTAAGTAGTGATGGTAGTAACCGTGGCAGTGTGATGGTGGTAACTAGAAGTAACCAAGGCAGTGTGATGGTGGTAACTAGTGGTAACTATGGCAGTGTGATGGTGGTAACTAGTGGTAACTATGGCAGTGTGATGGTGGTAACTAGAAGTAACCAAGGCAGTGTGATGGTGGTAACTAGTGGTAACTATGGCAGTGTGATGGTGGTAACTAGTGGTAACCGTGGCAGTGTGATGGTGGTAACTAGTGGTAACTGAGGCAGTGTGATGGTGGTAACTAGTGGTAACCAAGGCAGTGTGATGGTGGTAACTAAGGCAGTGTGATGGTGGTAACTAGTGGTAACCAAGGCAGTGTGATGGTGGTAACCGAGGCAGTGTGATGGTGGTAACCGAGGCAGTGTGATGGTGGTAACTAATGGTAACTATGGCAGTGTGATGGTGGTAACTAGTGGTAACCGAGGCAGTGTGATGGTGGTAACTGAGGCAGTGTGATGGTGGTAACTAATGGTAACCAAGGCAGTGTGATGGTGGTAACTGAGGCAGTGTGATGGTGGTAACTAGTGGTAACCAAGGCAGTGTGATGGTGGTAACTAATGGTAACTATGGCAGTGTGATGGTGGTAACTAGTGGTAACCGAGGCAGTGTGATGGTGGTAACTAGTGGTAACCGAGGCAGTGTGATGGTGGTAACTGAGGCAGTGTGATGGTGGTAACTAATGGTAACCAAGGCAGTGTGATGGTGGTAACTAATGGTAACTATGGCAGTGTGATGGTGGTAACTAGTGGTAACCGAGGCAGTGTGATGGTGGTAACTGAGGCAGTGTGATGGTGGTAACTAATGGTAACCAAGGCAGTGTGATGGTGGTAACTGAGGCAGTGTGATGGTGGTAACTAGTGGTAACCAAGGCAGTGTGATGGTGGTAACTAATGGTAACTATGGCAGTGTGATGGTGGTAACTAGTGGTAACCGAGGCAGTGTGATGGTGGTAACTATGGCAGTGTGATGGTGGTAACCATGTAAACCAAAACTTAGTTCATGCTGTTTTTCTGAGCGGTGCTATCAACCGACCGAGCGTCCATACAGGTCCGAGGCTTGAATGGGTTCTTTGTTGTTGCTGGCATTGTGGCCTCTGCTGGCCAGTCGAGGTGCCACACGAGCAAAAATGTACGAGTAGCACTCTGTGACTCCGTACACTATACAGCTCTCAGCTCTTAGCCAATCAGAAGTCAGAATGAAGGGGGGGGTCACTTACCCGCAGGGCGTGTTAGCCACCACCTTCAGGCTGGCGGCGTTGCGGATGAGTTTATCCAGCGTGTTGACGATCTGAGAGAATTTGGGTCGGAGGTTCCGCTCCTTCACCCAACAGTCCAGCATCAACTGGTGCAGCGCAGTGGGACAGTCCATGGGCGGGGGTAAGCGATAGTCCTGCTCTACCGCGTTTATGACCTGTAACAGATCCCAGCAGTCATGTTAGAGTCTGTGTACACATGTATCTATGTACAGTATGGTTAATAGTATCAGGACGCCCCTTCTAATGACTGAATTCATGTGTTTCAGCCACAACAGTTACTAACAGGTGTAATACATCTTCTGACTGTGCAGCAACAGTTTAGGGAAGGACCTCTCCTGTTACAGTATCAGCGAGCTCTATAAAGACATGAAGAAACTCCACCACTCACCAGCTCTGGGATGAACCGGAACATGGAGGCTTTTGGCTGAATGGGCACAAATTCCCATACACAGACACACTTCCAAATATTGGAATAAAAGATGAATTTCGGTTCTGCGTGGTCAGGACCGTTTTCTGCTAACCAGACAGACTGGACAGGAGTGAACCTCAAACACTCGCTCCATTACACCCGAGGCCAAATTAAGGCAGCCAATCCACCTACTGCATGTTTTGTGAGGACACGGAGAGAACATGTGAAACTCCAATCAGTCGCTGATCAATCAGTATTAAAGACTCGAGCATTAAAAGTGTGTGGGCTGTGTTCCAAACGGCAAAATGCCACAGAGCTCCCAACACTGTAGTCCCAAATTTGAGAACAGGAAGCAATGACCATAAAAGGAAGGCGGTACCCATGGGGGAGAGATTTCGGCTGATACAGCAAACCTCAACTACATCGTGACGTGCATGGCCCCCAAACAGCCTGTACCACCTCCAAAATCCACACCCTGTCCACCCTTTCTGTGTACCATTTCCTTTTATGGTCATTGCTTCCTGTTGTTCCTTTTATGGTCATCGCTTCCTAAGTCCTCCCCCTCATAAACAAAAATTTTTCGAGGGTCAGAACTCACGTCCTGGTTGCTCATGTCCCAGTATGGGCGCTCGCCGTATGACATCACTTCCCACATGACGATCCCGTAACTCCACACGTCGCCGGATGAGGTGAACTTCCTGTAGGCGATGGCTTCGGGCGCGGTCCAGCGAATGGGGATCTTCCCTCCCTGCAGACAGAAATCAATATCAGTGTGATGAGATGATTGGCTGCTGTGTGTGTGTGTGTGTGTGTGTGTGTGTGTGTGTGTGTGTGGGTTCTCACCATTGAGCTGGTGTAGGTGGGGTCAGCGGGATCGTCCTCCAGGAACCTGGACAGGCCGAAGTCGGACACCTTACACACCAGGTTACTGTTGACCAAAATGTTGCGGGCGGCGAGGTCGCGGTGCACGTAGTTCATGTCACACAGGTACTTCATCCCGCTGGCTATACCGCGCAGCATCCCCACCAACTGGATCACCGTGAACTGACCATCGTTCAGCTGCGGGAAACACACACACACACACACACACACACACACACCACACACACACACAGCTCAGTTTCACACTTCTACAATACACACTCTGTATGGTCAAAAGTATATAGACAGCTGAGCGTGAGCTTATTTCAAAAATATACACTATTAAAACCTGTGTGTGGGAATTTGTGCCCGTTCACTAGTTCCAGTGGTTTTAATTCATCCCAAAGCTGGTCTGTGAGTTTGAGGTCAAATTTGGGGTGATCCGGTTTCTCCCTGCAGTAGAACTAAACTAGAACACACTGAGCTAAGAGCAACAGTCTCTAGTTCTAGTCTAATTCGAGTGTAATTCTACTGTAGTTCTGGTCTAGTTCTATTACAGTTCTAGTTTAATTCTAGTATAGTTTTAGTGTAGTTCTACTCTGGTTCTAATGTAGTTTCAGTGTAGTTCTAGTCCAAGTCTAGTGTAATTCTAGTCTAGTTCTAGTCCAAGTCTAGTGTAATTCTAGTCTAGTTCTAGTCCAAGTCTAGTGTAATTCTAGTCTAGTTCTAGTCCAAGTCTAGTGTAGACCTAGTCTATTTCTTGTCTAGTTTTGGTGTAATTCTAGTGTAGTTCTAGCATAGGTCTAGTGTAATTCTAGTCTGGTTCTATTGCAGTTCTAGTGTTGGTCTAGTCTAGGCCTAGTCTATTTCTTGTCTAGTTTTGGTGTAATTCTAGTGTAGTTCTAGTCTATTTATAATGTAATTCTAGTTTAGTTCTAGCATAGGTCTAGTGTAATTCTAGTCTGGTTCTAGTTTAATTCTAGTCTAGACCTAGTGTAATTTTACTCTAGTTCTAGGGTAGTTCTTGTCTATTTCTAATGTAATTCTAGTCTAGCTCTGGTTTATTTCTAGTCTAGTTCTAGTGTATTTCTATTGAAGTTCAAGGGATCTGCACAAATTCCCACAGACATGAGTGAGCCTCTCAGTCTCTCTGGGTTCTTTGGCTCCAGTATAAAATCTGCATTCATGGATGAACCTGGACCCTGACCACAACCTGTCCTTCTTACCCGGAGGAAAGAGTCCAGCGCTCCGTTCTCCATGAATTCGGTGAGGATCATGACAGGTCGGCTCTTGGTGACCACGCCCTCCAGACGGATGATGTTGGGATGGTCGAACTGTCCCATGATGCTGGCCTCACTCAGGAAGTCCCGCCTCTGTCTCTCCGTGTAGCCCACCTTCAGAGTCTTAATGGCTACGATGATCTCCCTCCGGCCGGGGAGCTTCAGACGCCCCCTGCACACCTCTCCGAATTCTCCTACACGTACAGAGACGGGGGGGGGGTGCAGGAGAGAGGGGAGAACATGAGGAACGAAACAGGAACACTCATGCACCCCTCAGGAGAACATCAGAGGGGGAACAGGACCTAAAATAAAACTCACGTAGGGTGTAAGGGATCAACACGGGGACGGAGAGGGGGACAAACAGGGGACTAAATCTCAGAGGAGGCGAGAGGGGAGGAGGACAGGAGTTTGGGACGGGCGGGGCACTGATATCTATGTTCTACACAAACAGGGCAAGATTGGGCAGGTCAGGTCAGGAGGATTAAAAGAGCGATGGGGGGTGGGAACATGGACACGGAGGTCAAACTGCAGGTCATGATAGAGGCTAAAGGAGGTGTTTGTTAGTGTTCGTTAGTGTTCATTAGTGTTAATAAGCCTGGTGTCTGCTCAGAACCCTCCTCACGCAGAAGAACGGGGGAATACTAGTGACTCAAAACACTCTCCAGTTCACAGCCAGTGAAATCGAAACCCTAATTAGTGTTAATTACCCGACCCTCCTCCTCCTCCTCCAGGACCTGATTATGACGTACCTGCTCCGATCACCTCCTCGATCTTCACGCAGGAGATGTCGATCTCTTTAGCGAACTCTCGTATGGCTTCGTTGGGGTCCTCGTAGGTGAAGGGGTCGATGTAGACCTTGGTCCCGGCGCTCACTATGGGGGATTCAACAGGGGGAAATAACCACATAAACTACACGCTCAGCTGTACACTTAAACAATGTTCAGTAATAAATCTATAAATAATAACAAATAAAATCCATTAAGATTTAATTATAAAAGTAACTACTGTTATAGATTAATGTTTATAAAATAATAATAATAATAATTCTCAAATAAATACAATCAATCTTAAATGAGAATATTGGAAGCATTTAATTAAAAACCTTTAAAAATGCTTATTATTTTTAATATTTATTTTTTATTAATTATAAGCAATAATTCATATTTGTTATAATTATTTTATACCAACTATAAAAATATTATTAATTACACTATTGTAATTAATTCACAATAAATAATAATGTTTTAGTACTATTTTGTTGTTTTTATTATTTTTTTATTACTTATTTTGTTATTTATACATTTTTATTGTTTATTTTATTTTGTTTTTTGTATTTAATTAGTTTGTAATTAATTATTATTATTATTATTACAGACAGTTATCTTACATTATTATTATTATTTTTATTATTACAAGTATTATTACTAATAGTAGTATTGTTATTATTATTATTATTACTAGTATTATTATTTTTATTATTACTAGTATTATTATTATTTTTTTATTATTACTAGTATTGTTATTATTTTTACTAATGTTAGTATTATTATTATCATTATTGCAAAGACTTATAACAAATATCATGAATCATTATTACTATTTCAGTTATTATTATGAATTATAATTATGATTTTAATTACAATGATTATTGTTATTATTATAATAATGAGTTATACTGATGATAATGAATTGTAGTGAGTTGATGATTAGGTGCTTACTGTACTGCTGGAGTTTTTCGGTGTACTCGGACTCGGAGCCGTTCCTCTGTTTCCTGTGAGAGAGGAACAGAGGGATTAAACATCACTGCTGCATGAACGCTGAATACATCTGGGATGAGTGTATGAGGGGATTATGAGAGAGGGGTGTTAGAGTTACATTATAATGCGCCTCCTTTGTTGCAGGAACCTGGACAGAAACACCCCCCCGCAACACACACACTACACCCCCCCCAGCACCAGTACCAGTACCCCCTCTGCCCTCGCTCTTTTCCATCTCATTTACAATTCAAATGAGCTCCCATGGTTCCTGCTTCTCCTCTTTCTATTATTTACATTCATTCACCAGTGTGCAAACATTCAGATACAGTTTAGATATGGAAACGTCCGGCTTTGTCCCAATCCACATCAAATACTCCTCCCACCCCCTCCCTGCCACCCCCAGTCCATCATGAGTGCACTAAAGCTTTAGGCAGTGAAGTCAGTATTACACACTGGAGGGAAATAAGTTGTGATTTTTGTCATATTGTGCATTTTAGCAAACACCTGGCAACCCGGCCTGAGCCTGAAGACCTGCTACACACACACACACACTTTCACTACGGTTTCACTCCCATGTGTGTGTGTTATGAGATGTTGGGAGTCGAGACGAGACTCTTACTTGAGACAGACGATGGCGATGACGACCACGGCGATGATGAAGACGAGCCCGGCCGTCGCTGAGCCCACGATCAACGGCAACTGTTCCTGCAGAGACTTCTCCATATCCACTGAGAGTGAGACAGAGTCAGAAAAAGTGTGAGAGAGTGAGACAGAGTGACACATTTCCCATCATCCAACACTCCCGAGAAGAGAAGAGGGCGTGTCTAAATTCTTAGCTCCCTTAAAATGCTGAGGCGCCTTGATTCTGAGTGATGATCTGACTGAATAACGAGGGAGCGTCCGACGCCTCCTCAGCGCTGAAGATCAATCCCAGCATTCAGTGCGGCACGACTTCTCTCACAAAGAACTACAAACATGGTGGACGAATCGATGCGGAGCAACCAACAGAGTTCCTTTCACATGTAAATAAATTCAGGTAGATGTGTAATGTGTATAAAGGTGTAATTATACGAGTGTGGGTTTATTTGTAAATTGGGGCGTCGGGGACAGTTTAAGTGTTTTCGGTACGCGGAGGGAGACGTTAGCTGGCGTGCTAGCGCTAACTGTGTTAGCTTAGTAAGCTAAAACTGGTAACGTATAAGTAGAGCGTCTAAATAATCTGATTATGAGCTCCAGGTCTCTCCACTGAGGAGCTGATCAGGTAGGTGGTGGGAAACAGACCTGTAGTGATACAGAGTGATGGAATGTGTATATCTGAATATGGTGTGTGTGTGTGTGTATGCAGTGTGTGTGTGTGTATTACCGTTGTGGTTGGTGCTGAAGTGGGTTGGGTTGCTATAGCGACCGTATCCAGCCACCGTTCGGGCTCGGACCTGCACCACGTACGCGGTGGCGGCCTTCAGCCCCTCGATCCTCGCCGAACTCCTCTGAGCCGTCATGGTGTGTGAGATGGCCTCCCCCTGATCCTGCACACACACACACACACACACACACACACAGTGAGATCACACAACCTAATGATTCAGATCCATTCCATATGATTCCAAATCATTTAAAATGATTCAGTGACACAAGTGTTCGTATGTGTTCAACACCGCTAACGAGCTACACGTAGCGTAGCGGTTTAGCACTGCGCACTTCCGAGGGTATGTTAAATTGGGACGCAGCCCGTATACCTGCGATCCACTCACCTTCTCGTGATATTTAATCTCATAATCCAGAATGATTCCGTTTGGGTTCATGGGTGGAAGCCAGGAGAGACTCATGGTGCTCGCCGACGCCCCCATCAGGTACACAGAGGGAACTGCTGACGGAGCTGAGGAGAGAGGAGACATGAGCGTCCTGAATAAACAACATGGTTTAATTTAACACTAAACGAGGTGTTCGGGTGGCACAGTGGGCTCTTACGCTAGCCCAGTAATTCAGAGATCTGGGTTCGAATCTTAGAGGTGCTATCAGCCAGCCGGGCATCTACACAGACATGAGTGGCTATGTCTAAATATATCTGAAGGGGTGGCAGAAATCCTACGATGGTTTGGGTAGAACAAGAACGAGTACGATTCATCATGAACACAAATGATTCAATCACGTCTGATGATTCAGTTCAACATGATAAGCAAAATGATTCGGTGCATAAATGACTCACTAAAAATGATCATTGTTTTTTTTCACTATTTATGCATTTTCTTCCAATTCTACTCATATCAGATCTTCAGTGGTAACTCCGTCAGCAGCTGCAGACCCCCACACCCTGACCGTGAAGTGCTGCAAACTGCAAAGTCACTGACCACTTGTTTTCACCTGGCAGAGAAAGAGTCTCAGAGAGAGTGAATCAGTGAATCATCGACCAGCCAGTGAACTGCACAACTCAATTGTTCATGTTAAACAAAAGAAGTTTCTTATGAATGAAAGTGATTTATCAGAAACAAAAATATAAACAAACTATTTACAATAAAAAGAATCAAACACAAACGATTCAACAGCAAGAAAAATACAAAACAACAATCAGTTCTGTCGAAATCAAAACGTTTCCTCCTATAAACCACACCGCAGGAAGCAGGAGGATCCGACGCCACCCTGAACCAATAAAAACCAATAAAAGAACGAATCAGATGAAAATGATTCCGATTCATTTATTACAGTAAAACAGCAAAACGATTCAGTTTAAGATGAAAAACACAAACAGCACGTTTAACTCTGCACATGTAGAGAGTCTCAGATTTGGGATTAGCAGAGGGGCTCAGGAGAGGGGTGTGTGTGTGTGTGTGTGTGTGGTGTGTGTGTGTGTGTGTGTGTGTGTCTGGTGTGAGTGTGTGTGTAAGTGTGTGTGTGTGTCCTTGAAGAAAATGTATTCGTAAATCCCTCGTGAGAAAAGACACTGACAAACCGGAAAGCTGCACACACACACTCATACACACACACACACACACACACACACACACATACACACACACACACACACACACAAACTACTTTTCTCCACTGTTTTGCTCCTTTAGTAACTGTTTCCATTCAAACCACCGGTAATTGTACAAAATTTGGCTCTTTGTTTCAATCTCTTTGTACTGGTCAGGGTTGTGGGGGGTCCAGTTCCACCAGGAAACACTGGACACAAGTCAGGAACACGCCAATCCATCACAGGGCTTTGGTGCCCCCTCAGACAGAGCCAATCATGTCTGTGTTTGAACCTGGATGGTGGTGCACTAGTGCACAAATTCTATTATTATTATTATCATATAATTTTTACTATTATTATTATTAACAGTGTTATTACTATATTTTTTATCATTAGTATTATTATTATTGTTATTATTTTTAACGTTATTATTGGTATTATTATATAATCATTATTATTATTATATTGTTTTACTATTGTAATTATTAATAATGTTATTACTATATTTTTATTAGTAGTACTGTTATTAATATTCGTATTATTACTATTGCTAACACAATATTATTAACATTATTATTTTTATTATAATTATTACTAGTATTATTATATTAACTGTTTACTATTGTTATTATTAACAATATTAGTACTTAATTTTTTATTATTAATATAATTATTATTACTATTATTAACATTATTAATTGTATTATTATACACCTATTACTATTATATTACCTTTTAACTTAAAATATATATATTATATACTATTAGTATTATTATTGTTTTAGTTATTATTATTAATAACATCTTTATTCCTATCTTCTCCCCCCTCTCTTGCTTTTTCTTTTCCAGCACATCTTTTTCTCTTTATTTTAATTTCCGTGCCCCCTCGTCCCCATCCCTGACCCCCCCTCGCCCCTCATGTGTTCCTCTCTCTGCTTGGTTAAAAGCTTTTTCTAATCTTCAGGTTCTGGATCTTTGATCTTGCAGCCCTGCTTTCTCTTCATCACCCCCCCCCCTCCATCCCAAAACCCAGGACAAGGTCCCCCACCCACCCGCTCTCAGACACAATGGGCTCTGTTAAGACTCTTCCTCCACCCCGGGATTAAGTGGCCTCCTTCTGGGAGGTAAACACGGACACTGGGGGGAATGGTCGCCGGGGTCGGGGTCCCCCGTTTACGGTTGGGATTAACTGCTCAGTTTAGTGATGGTGAGAATATTCAACACCGACCCGAGAGAGAACGTCAATCAGGAATAATCTGAAACACAAACACTGAGGGGACAGATGCTGCCCCCCGAGTCTCTGCAGAGGTGCGTTCTGAAAGTGACCACACCCTGCATGGGTGCCAGGGGTTCTTCTTACAGAGACACTGAGAACATACCAAAGATATTTACTTTTACGGCATTTAGCAGATGCTTACAGTACTGTGGGAGTATGCAGTCTAAGCTCAAGGGCCCAACAGTATCAGTGGTAGGAACTGAACCAGCAACCTACTGATTAATAGTCCAGTACCTTAACCACTACGCTACAACTGCCCACCCTGAAGCAGGGTCAGTACTGCCCCAACCAACCCAACACGCTCATTCATTCACTGTCTGTTCTATCATCAATTCACCTTGGTCAGGGTCGCGGTGGGTCTGATTCATTCTGATTCAGTCAGGAAACAGCCCGGACAGATACACACACCCAGTTGTGGGAGGAAACCCACACAGACACGGGGAGAACATGCAAACTACACACAGAAAGAATCATGGCTGCCTGGCTGGGGAATCGAACCCAGACTCTTCTTGCTTGCTTTCGTCATTTTTAAACCTGGTCCATCAGCAAGCACACAGGATCAAACCCTGGACTCTGAAGCTGTGAGTGACCAACACAACACTGCTCTGCCGTCCTGCCCTCAAACGTTGGGATTTGGTAGCCGGGCCAGACTGTGTGTTTGAAGACCCTGGCCACACTGAGACCCTGACCACAGTGAGGATGAGGTACGTACCAGCCTGGTTGGTGGTGATGTTGACGGAGATGTAGTGGGGCGGGTAAGGGTTCTTGTTGGACACCCCGTTGACGGCCTGGATCTCGAAGCTGTACTGCGTGTGCGCCTGCAGGTTCCGGATGGTGACGCGGCGCTCGGTCAGGCCCAGGTGACGCGGCGACACGTCCACGTTATCGTCGCACCGCGTGCACGCCCCGCGCTCCGCCACGCACTTCTTACAGATGACGTTATACAGCAGGTCGTCGCGGCCGCCCAGTTCCTTGGGTTCGCTCCACTCCAGCACCAGAGACGTCTCGTTCACGTTGGAGATCACGCTGCGGGGGGCTGAAGGGGGCGCTGTGGAGACGCGGGGAGTTTAATTCACAGTTTAATGTACACTATATGGACAAAAGTATCAGGACGCCCCTTCTAAACATAGACGTAATGTGTTTCAGCACAATAAAGGTGTAATAAATCAATATTATAGAACACATTAGGGAAGGCCCTCTCCAGTGTCCTGCACAGAGCCCTGACCTCAGCCTCACACAACAGCTCTGGGATGAACTGGAACACCAAGGTTCTCAGAGGAGAAGCTTCTTAGAAGAGCGTCCGTTGTTCTAGACGTAGCTCTACTTTAATAGCGTGTTTTTAAACTGAGCTCACGATCAGGCGTCCGAATACTTCTGGCTGTGTATTATTTGGTGTTGTTTATTGAAGTGCTGAAGTGTCTCTGAGGCGCGGGTGTGTTTACTTTTTCTCTTTGGCTTTTTGTAGCGGGAGCTTTTATCTTGTTAATGAGTGACGGCGGATGAAAGAACTGTGTGTGTGTGTGTGGGTGTGTGTGTGTGTGAGTGTGTGTGTGTGTGTGTGTGTGTGTGTGTGTGTAACTGTGTGTGAATAATGAAGTTTTAGGAGGCGAGGGCTGTAAATCGTACACTGTGACGCTTCACCACATGGCTACTTGTGGTTACGAGTGTGTGTGTGTGTGTGTGTGTGTGTGTGTGTGATGCCTGGTGCGCACCAGTCAGTGTTTATGTTGATTGGTTGGCGCGTGCCTCTGGTAGCGCAGACCGCTCGACCACATTCAGCAAGTTTAAACACAGTAAAAAGGGTCTGGGTTCGATTCCCCAGAGTCCTTTCTGTGTGGAGTTGTGCATGTTATTCCCGTGTCAGTGTGGGTTTCCTACGGGTGCTCTGGTTTCCTCCCACAGTACTGTGACAGCATATTTTCTAAGCAGTTGAGGGTTAAGGGCCTTGCTCAAGGGCCCAACAGTGGCAATCTGGCAGTGGTGGGGCTTGAACCAGCGACCTTCTGATTAATTGTCCAGTCCCTTAATTACTAGGCTACAACTGCCCCACATGGCATGAAGCTGTAGCCTAGTGGTTAAGGTACTGGACTAGTAATCAGAAGGTCGCTGGTTCAAGCCCCACCACTGCCAGGTTGTCACTGTTGGGCCCTTGAGCAAGGCCCTTAACCCTCAATTGCTCAGACTGTATACTGTAACTGTAATGCAAGTCGCTTTGGATAAAGGCGTCTGCTTAATGCCAAAAATTTAAATGCAAGTCAGGACGACTGTCTGTGTGTGTGTGTGTGTGTGTGTGTGAGTGTGAGTGTGAGTGTGAGTGTGTGTGTGTGTACCCACCGGTGCAGGCGGTATCGGGCGTGTCACTGTCGGCGCGGTAGAACCCGTTCCTGCAGCTGCAGATGGACGAGGCGGCGGAGATGGATCGACTGTTGGGTGGACACGGCATACACACACCGTCCCCCTGCTTCCACTTAAACAGTCCAGGACTGCAGGCTGCACACACACACACACACACACACACACACACACACACACACAGAGTCAGAAAACGACACTTGACATCAATTTTGTGCCGCTATTGTGAACTGGAAACCTCTAGAAGCAACAACTGCTCAGCTGTGAAGCCACACTTGCTCACAGTGTGGCGGTGTGTGGCCTATGAAACACCACCGAGTTCCAAACTGCCTCTGGAAGCAATGTCAGCAGAAGGACTGCTCGTTATGAGCCTCCTGAATCAGGTCTCTTACAACCATGAGGTGTAAAGCACACCAGCACTGGACCTGACGCTGTACTGGTTCATCTGGAGATCCTTTAATGCAAGTGCAGACTGTAAGGTGTGGTGGAGGAGGAACTCGTTTCGATTCTCATGATTCCAGCGCAGTGAAATCCTATTAATAGTAATAGTTTGAATAGTTTGGGGAATGCCCTGTCCTGTTTCTGCTTGGTGAAGCGTTCCGAACTGAACACAGTAGATATAAATAAAGCCTTTAATAAGGAGCCGGTTCAGGCGACATTTGATGGTTTTATGACAGCGGTGTGTTTATTAGCCGCGGTGTTTCTGAGGTAACTGATAACGCCGCTGCTTTCATCTTTATTGACCCGACGGCACTTAAAAAATAAACTCATAAAGTTGACATTATTCTTCACTGTTCCAAATATTAAACCGTGTGTGGATTTAATATCAGCGTGTAAAACTGAGCATTAAAGCGACACCTGTAACGAAAACAACAGTAGTACAGCTTTATACTGCTGAGACCAGGGTTGCCAGATCAGCACTGAAGAATCCCCTAACTTAGCACGTACAGTATCGATACGCTGTTCTTCACATGTCACAGTTCGGTTTAAAGCACGGCTAATTATAAGGTTAGGGGCCAGGATTCAAACCCTCAACCTTTAGATTGATAGTCCAGAACACTAATCAGTAAGCCATCGTTGGCGCATAAGTGGCCTGAAGCGGGGATCGAACCCACGCAGCTGAGTGTCAGAGCCTGAGGCTCCACAGCACAGCCTGAGCCAACCGGTGGTGCGAGTCACTATTCTAAATCATTTAAATCCTAATTTAATTATTAAATTTTTGCTGATTTTCTAAACTTTAGTCTAAAACAAATAAACTTCAAAACATCAAAAGTTTAAAAAACAACCGGAGTTTAAACAGGGATCTGGCAACCAGCTTCAATAATACGTTATATAAACCTGATTATTTACATTTTCAGCATTTAGCGGACGCTTTTATCCAAAGTGACTTACAGTAGTAACAGTGTACAGTCTCAGCAATTGAGGGTCAAGGGCCTTGCTCAAGGGCCCAACAGTGGCAACCTGGCAGTGGTGGGGTTTGAACCAGCAACCTTCTGCTTACTAGTCCAGTACCTTGACCGATAGGCTACACCTGTCCTCTAAACGCAACACAGAAAGGAATGAAATATTTATCTCTTATTATCTTTTATAATCTATATTTGCTGACGCACAAGCGACAGAACGTGACCAAAAATGTAAATTCATTAGCACTAAAAGCTAACACTACTAGCGCAGCGAGAACGTGTGAGAAAACTGATCGAATCACAGCGGCGGTCGCTATTTCACTTAAAGCTAAGACCGTTAGCGCCTGGTGTATTTGTGTTTGATAGCAGAAGCCGCCAGACAATCAGACCCAGGTGTGTAATATAGCAGCGCATTAACTCCATTAGCACTAAAAGCTAGCCGTGTTAGCGCAGCTACTGTTTGTTTATCCATTAATCAGAGCTAGCGGTAAAAGGTTAATCTGTGGGATTTACGGATCAGATCATCACGTCTCGGCCAGAACTTTTCCCGCGGTTTATTTAGAAACGGGTAGAAACGGAGGCTCGGCGCTCATGCTAGCGAGTGCTGATGGTTCGGTTTTGTAGAATCAGAGCGAGTCAGCGTTTTGTTTCATCCTCTCGCCGACTGAAGCACCTCGAGACGAGAAGGAAATGCTAATTCTCCGCTCGGAACCTTCTCGCTCAAAGACGTTCCTGCTGCATTCGGGCGCGAGAGGAGGAGGAAGAAGAAAAGAATGTAAATGATTAATTAATATTCATGTGAAATTCCGGCTGCCGTGCAGGAGGAGTTTTAGCTCGGCTAAAGATTAACTCCTAAAGAAAAGAGGGGGGGGGGGGGGGGCGACGGCGACGGAGGAGAGATTTATTCCGTCGTTTCTCTCCGCTCGGTTTGATTAGCGAGTGCTTTATCAGCTCCGCTCGCCGCCGTTTCTAACCTTCAGCTGCCGCCGGTAAATAAATGAGTTTTCAAACCTTCAGTGGCTGCAGAGGTAAAAACCTTCAGCTCAGCCACAGATCACGGGCCGGACGATACGCCGGGAACACATCACGATACCTGCAACCGTTACAGCTTCAGTACACAATCCATTACAGATCTGAAAGTGCTCCTATTGTACCAAACACCACCGAGTTCCAAACTGCCTTTGGATGGCTGGGAGGTGTAAAGCACACCAGCACTGGACCTGACAGTACTGGTTCATCTGGAGGTCTGAGATCATTCTTTAATTCAAGTGCAGACTGTAAAGTGTGGTGGAGGAAGAACTCGTTCTGTTTCTCATGATTTCAGTGCAGTGAAATCCTATTATTACTAGCAATAGTTTAGGGAATGCCCTTTCCTGTTTCTTGCATGACAAAGCCTTCGGAACAGAGCAGCAGTTGATAATTCATTATGAATCTGAAGCACTGAGTTCCAAACTGCCTCTGAAAGCAACGTCAGCACGAGGACCGCTCATCGTGAGCTCCGTGACTGATTGGCTGCTCATGACCCTGAGGTGTAAAGCACACCCGCACTGGACCCTGATGCTGGTTCATCACTGGTTCATCTGGAGGTCTGGAGATCATCCTTTAATGCAAGTGCAGACTGTGAAGCGTGGCGGAGGAGGAACTCATTTTCATTCTCACGATTCCAGCGCAGTGAAATCCTATTTATAGTAACAGTTTGGGGAATGCCCTTTCCATCAACAGAGCAGCAGTCGACGATTCATTCATTACGAATCCGAAACCTCAAAGCTGCGCAACAACTACATTAAGTCTGAAGAACATCCACGGTCTCCTGATCTAAACTCCAGCCCAATAGTTAATCAGAATTTATTCATTAGAAGTATTTTATTTACTTGTTTGATTCGTATTGAATTATTAACGTCTGATAAATAAATAAAACATAATGAGGTGGTAAAGTCGGGTACAGAGTACCGGATTCAGAGGCAGGGCTGGTCGGAATAAAAACAACCTAACTAACACGCTGGTAGAGCGACAGGTGGACATGTGATCGTGTTCAGCACGCCAGCTACTCGATACACCAATGTGCCAACTCACGATTGCACGAGATGCTTCGCCCTTGGTCCTAACAAAAGGGAAACGAAAATATGAATCGAGTAACTGAACGATTCTTAGCTCGAAGTATTGAGAAGTGAAGTCGATTCTTTGTTCGGCTTCAAATGAAGCCATAATCATTAGAAAGAGGACGTGAACAACTTGTTAAACAGCACTCAGGTGGAACAGTGGTCTACTGTGATTATTGATGGAGACCTGTGATGAACTGGACCCACCGTGACCCTAACCAGGACAAAGCGGTGGCTTTCTGAGCAGAACCCTTGACGTTTATGAGAAAACATGAGCCTTGTGTACAAAGTGAGTCAAAGTGACCTGAGCAGCACATTAAGGGTTAATATTTCACCAGCGTGACTCAGTCTGCGCTTGAACCTTTAACCTCTGACCTCTGGTGAGCGGCGGTCACATTAGCGACCTGCGCTAATGTTCACCTGAGTGTGAAGGAGTCCTGGTTTCCTTCAGTCCGTCCTCCTCCTCTTTCCCGTTTACTTATTTATCCCGCCGTTCCGCTCAGACTGAGGTCACATGATCGACTCGCTGACCCGGAGCGGAAAAAAACTCCGTCACCTCCAGCTAGACCGCGTAATACTGAGAACCGGGCTGTTAGCATTAGCTTTAGCATCACATTAGGGTTAGCGTTAGTAATGCAACACTCACCTTGACACTGCGAGTCCTTAATGGCCGGTTCGAACCCAGCCATGCAGGTGCAGGAGCCCACAGGAACCATCCACTCTCCGTCCCCGTTACAGTACAGCTTCAGAGGGACGGACTGTTCCACCGCGTTCGGGACACACGTCCCCGGGGCGATCACTAAAGACGTTGCTTCGGCGCCTGTCGCAGTCTCGGGGAAGACGGCGAAGTTGGCGATGGCGGTGGAGCACTTCTTATAGAACACTCGCACGGAGATGAGCGACATGCACGCCCCCAGGTCCTGGAAGGCCAGGTAGAAGCCGCTTTTGGAGAGCGGGCCGAAGCTGCGGATCTTGGCGTTGACCCGCCCCGACTCCAGCATGGAGAAGCTCTCGTCGGGCGCGATGGTGTCCACTTTGACGTACGGGTTCTCCATCCAGAAGGGGCTGGTGGAGGTGGCCGAGTCGGAGTCGGACTCGTAGTAGAAGAGGTTGAAGGTCTCCTTGCAGGAGCCGGGGATGTTGGGAATGCTGTTACAGTCCCGAACCGTGAACTTCAGCTCCACGTAGACCCTCAGCACGTCCTTCCGGGGGATGAAATCCGTCCTCAGCCAGTTGTTCTGATTCATCTCCATGACGTTACACACCTGGTACGTCCTGATGGGGTTCATGGCATCGTCGTACCCGCTCACCTCCTCCCACTTGCACACAGATAAAAATCACGGGTCAGATTTGATCAGAATAAATAAATATTTAGGATTAATATAATGTGAGGAGAGAATCAGACAGGTTTATTACTCACCCCCGTCTCAGGATGGGACGTCCACGCTAGTTCTGTCGTGGCCCATTTACTGTCCATTAAAGTTTCTGTAAACAAACAATAAAAATAATTTAGACATTTTAACATTTATTTATTTAGTAAGATTATCACACACAGTATTTAATAAGTACACACTTCATTATCTACAACATTCAGACGTGTTTTCTCCTCAATTTTATTATGAAACAAGAATCATAAATGTGCATCAATTCTTATTTATTTTTCTTATTATTATTATTGTTTATTTATTTATTAGAATTTTAATGTCACGTTCTACACACTTTGGTTACATTCATGACAGAACAACTAGTTACTATTATTATTAGTAGTAGTATTAGTAGAGAAGGAGATTAGGGGATGCGATTAAGGTTAGAGATTAGGGTTAGATGATGGGGTTTAGGGTTAGTATAAGGGGATGAAGTTAGGTTTGAGGTTGGGGTTAGACATTAGTATAAGGGGGTTGGAGTTGGTTTGGCAGTTGGGGTTAGGGTTGGATGATGGGGTTGGGTTAGGGGTAGAAAATAGTATAAGGGGATGGTGTTAGGGTTGGCAGTTAGGGTTAGAGTTCAAGTTTGGGGTTAGATGTGTGGTTAGGGAGTAGAGCTAGGGGTTAAGTTGATTGTTAAAGGTTGGGGTTTGGGTTAGATGATGGGATTAGATGTTACTATATGGGGATAGGGTTAGGGTTCGATGATAGGGTTAGGGTGAGAGTTTAGGGTTGGGGTTAGATGTATGGTTAGGGAGTAGAGCTGGGGGTTAGGTTTATTGTTAAAGTTGGGGTTAGGGTTAGATGATGATAGAGTTGGGGTTTGATGTGGGGTTAGATGTTAATATAATGGGATCGGGTTAGGGTTACATTTTAAGATTAGGGTTAGATGTATGGTTATTGTTAGAGATTGGGGTTTGGTGGTGGGTGTGGGGTTAGATAAAAGGATTAGAGGACAGAGTTGGAAACTAAGATTAGGATTTAGTTGTAGGGTTCAGTTTAGGTTTAGGACTTAACTTTCGGATTGGTGT
>NC_086004.1:330000-355000 GCF_030014385.1 Trichomycterus rosablanca
TGCAGGATGAGTTCACTCCCCTTTCATCTGGTAACCAGGTTACTCATTTAATGACGGTGTAGGTGGGTTTCAGCCCCGCGGTTATGGATCAGTTCTACAGTGATGTCATGCTGTTTTATTACAAACAACAAACACACACACACACACACACCATAACACACACACCGAAACTGGCCTCATGATTCCTCATGACTGATTAAGACTGACTATATCTGATGACTTCTCTGTGCCCATACAAACAGATCAAGTGTAACTGCACCATGTTCCAGCTTCTGACCCTGGTAAGAGACCACTGTTCCATGTCTGTTTTTTCGACAGTGATAATCCACCAGCTGTAAACAATTATGATCAGTAATGAGGAGTAATGAGGGTACGCTGGAACACATTCCTCACTGAAGAACACAGAGAACTCCTACACCCCCCCCCCAAACCCCCCCCCCCCCCACTGTTCTCATTTCAGAACTATAAACGGTACCAGCGTGTATAAATAACCCACACCGACCCCAAAAACCAGGGGAGAGACTTTACCCCGGGTGGGGTGTAGGGTCACATTCTTACACTGGTACCAATCTTCAACACACACATTCACAAACATACCATAACAGGGCGGGTCAGGTGAAGCCCCAGGATCTAAGAGGTCAGGGGATGTGAACCCAACTGCATGATAGTTCCAGTGAGCACCAGAAAAGTCAGGTGGCCATGTGCTCACCCTACAGGGGCGTCAGCGACACCCCCAGTGAAGCGCACGACCACACAGGAAAGTAGGAAAACACAGATGAACGAGAAGTGAAAACCACGCCAGCTACTCACTCCACCCGCCTGTCACAAAGAGAGAGAAAGACAGAGGAAAACCGAGGGCGTCTATAACAGGGGCAGAGTGCCCACACCACCACAAACACAGCCCACCAGTGTGGATTTATATGTGGGGTCTGATCATAATAAAGCTCGTCTGTACAGGACACACAGGTCACACCACAGCACCGACCGAGATCCTCAGATAGAAGATCAAAGAACACCAGCATAAGAGCCGGCAGGAACAAAGACCCGCCCTCACAACGGGTGCAGGGATCCAAAACAGCGCAAAGATCCGCCATATCACGACCCAGCTAACACTGATGAGGCGCAGAGACTGCTGATTAAAGGAACCGGCACTGTCATCTGCACCTCCATGATTCCTTCCAGTCATGATGGTCCATTTCTACAGCAAGTGGGTCAGTTATACACACACACACACACACACACGCACACACAAACATGCACACAATGCTTGAGGTGACACTCTGGGCAACATTCCACTGCAAAACACACACACACACACTCAGCTTCCTGTACAAAACAAATAAAAGGCAACAATAAATATAGCAATAGGTGTGTGTGTGTGTGTGTGATGAAGGAAATATCCTTGTTCCATTTTCTTAGGTTTCCTGTCACACACACACACACACACACACACACACACTAATTACAGTCACACGCCATCCTAAATATACGGTGGTGTTGTAACACTGCGGTGCTTCTTCACACACAACCAGGTGTTCAGGTGTCACACACACACACACACACACACACACACTCTCTGTTTGTGTATTTAAGCGAACACCTCGGTGAGAGTGTGAGGTGGGGGGTTTAGGATCAGGATTAAGGTTAGTGATGATAAATGTTCTTGCACAGCCGCCTTTAAGCTCAATTCAAAGCTGGCTCGACTGTGGACAGTGACTCCTGTGTTCCAGCAGCTTCGAGTTCATAACAGACCCACTTTCTGGGGCGATTTCTGTGTTGCTGTGATCGCTTTGTGAACACATTCACTCTCAGCATAAAGCCACAGATTAGGAAATTCCCCAGACCTTGGTGAAGAGACCACTGTTCCATGTAGAGTCACTTCAGGTTCACTTTCCTGATCACTGAGCTTCAGCGAGTCTCTGGATAATCAGATCTTATCTACAGTACGTTTCATCTCTCGTGTATTTGCAGCTATAACAGATCCTCTCGCACCTCGTCCCTAATCAGAGACCATCCCCACCCCATCAGACCCCGGCGTTCAGTACAGAGAGCTAACGAGCGCTAATCAGACCCACATGAGCCGGCCTACCAGGCGCCGAGCGGAACGTTTAACAGACAAAATGAAAAGTGGCTCCACACCGCTCCGAGTATCAGTCATTATCCCAGCATGCCTTGCTCCCTCGTTAACTAGCTCCAGGTGATTCGTTAGCATCACTCCTGGCTTTCGCTCGGCTCGTTAAAGCCGGCCGGCTCGTTAGTGCGCGGGCAGAGCACCACCTACACCTCCTACACACGCGCTGGCATGTGAAACACAGATCTGATCTGATCTGATGTGGTTATATCTCAGATCAGAACGACGACGGGCGTGGCGGCGATGGTCAAGCAGACAAGGATTCAGAAAAACAAGTCACCAAAATACGACTGATGCAACCCTTGATCTGGACAGTAGCCACATGAGGACGCTGAAGGAAGAAGCATCAGAAAACTGATGAAGATCTCCTGGAGGAAGATGATCATCACTGAGCGAGTGGACGAGACGTCCAGAACAGAAAAAAAGGTCCTGAACCACATTGAGTCCAGCAAGTTCTGTCATTCTGGGCGAAGCATCACAACAGGACTTTAGCCACCTGTACAAGCACCTCCTCACCTGTACAGAGTACATGGAACAGTGGTCTCCTTGCCAAGGTTGTGAAGAAAACCCAGGCTTGCCACAGTGGCTCTGCTCCTCATTCCAGACCTGAACATCCTCCTGTCGCACTGCATCGAAAAACTGCTGAAGATCTGATGGATGAAGATGATCAGCACTGAGCGAGTGGACGAGATGTCCAGAACAGAAAAGCAGCTCCTGACCCTTACGGAGCAATAAGTCCTGCGAGTTACGTTATTTTGGATGTACGATGAAGATCTACATGACACCAAGCCTGGGAATCGAACCCAGACCCTTCCTTCTGTGAGGCGACAGCGCCCCCTGTGTTTTTATAGAATGAATTTTTCATACTGCAGCGGTGTGGAGGACAAAGACCTTCTCACAGGAGGACGCGGATACACAATCAGCATGAGATGAGTTCATGAATCAGCAGGTACAGAGATAATGACAGGTCACACACACACACACACACACACACACGCACACACACACACACACACACACACACACACACACTCACGCACACACACACACACACACACACGGGATGTGAAGCTGGTCGGGCGGCTACTGCACTAATTACAGAGCTCTGGTCCTCCACACCCTGACGGTCTGACTACTGAGGTGAATCTTCATACACACTCACACACACACACTCACACACACACACACACACAGGTATTTTCCATCGGTGGTTCACTAAACATCTCCTGGAGTTCAGCGTGGAGCTCAGTCCTGACCACAGGGCGTGTGTTCACTCGGCGGTCACTTCAGACTAAATCCATGCTGACGCACGTGAGGTTAGAACGGACTGCAGCGTAGCCGCTTCCCAAACGCCCCTGCATCAGCGCTAACGCAATATCCCAGACCTCGACACGTCCAGATACTTTCATCAAGACTGATAGCGTGAGGTTCTTCCTGTTTCAGGTTCGTTCTTCTACAGCTGCTGACTTCTCTGTGCCCGTATAAACAGGGATAGTCTGGCTGCACCCAGTTATGCTGAGCATCACAACAGCAAAGTGTCTGTTCAGCATCCAGCCAATAAGATCATCTGTACAAGCAACTCCTCACCTGTACAGAGTACATGGAACAGTGGTCTCTCAGTCAAGGTTGTAAAGGAAACCCAGGCTGTCCACAACTAACCTCTTTTCTTCATTCGGCTGCTCCTGTATTTAGGCGTCGCCACGGCTGATCTGGTCCTCAACCATCATATTTCTATCCAGGCTTGTGACCTGCACTGAGAGTGCACTGACTAGAGCGCCTCCTACTGGCTTGGCTGTTTGACCACACCCTTCCTTAGACAGAGCCAATCATGCCTGAGATTCAAACCCTGACCTGAGCTCGTTCTACTGTCTGTGACCTCATACTAGAACAGGAAAGGACCTTCCCTAAACTGTTGCACAGTTCATTTGCTCTATATTTCCACCTGTTAGCAGCTGAAACAATAATTATGAATCAGTGATTAGAAGAGGCGTCCCAATATTAGTATGTGGATAAGTGGGTGTGTGGAGTACACCAAGAGAAGAGTGCAGAACTAAATGCTTGACCCTGAAATGTAAGGTGTTTTAAACAGCATGCTCAGATGCATTCTGGGTAATGAACACTCCTAAAATGAAGTGTTTCTGTGGAGCCTCGTGAGGAGCGTCTGGGAGGGGGCCCGGCCCGGGCGTGAGACAGGAGTCTAACTGGAACCCCTCAGGGACGCCGAGGTGCGAATAAACGGCAGACGGGTGTGAAGTCGGCCATATTGACACGAGGCCTCGGTGTGGATAAACACCGGGGTCGGGTAGCGGTGCGGCAGATGGGTCGGACCGCTCGGGACCGGGGACGTATGTGGACATACGGCGTGTTTTGCATTATTTTACATCAGGGGTGTCAGAGAGGCGGCGGATCCGTCAGCTCCCGTCCGCTGGGATTAGCGCATAAGGACGCGGCCATGATAACCCTTTCAATTTAGCCGCCCATCAATCAATGTCAGGCGGCCGGTGGCGTTTCGATCGGCGCTAACACGCTCCGCAGGGAAGGAGGCTACGTCCCGAGGGAGCGGGTTTCACTTCCGCGGCTAATTAAGCGGCCAGCCTGCCGCTCCTCTCACTTATTCATGAGGCTGCGCTTCGATCGGACGCCACTCGCTGGCTAATTAGTCTGGCGCACTTGGCCGATCCATGGCTCGATTCGGGACGGGGCCGAGGGAGCGTGAGGGTGAGATGGAGTGATGGAGGAGGTGTGAGGGAGGAATATTTAGCCTCCTCATGCTGAGGGAACCCGCTAAACATGATCTACGTTTATTAATTAATATCAAATAAACGTATTAACTCAGGACGTGAGAATAAAATAACATTTTATTATTAAATCTTACTGACAAACATCAGAAGCTCAATTACTGACAGGTGAGAAATTGGGCTGTTTAGCGATGCCGCCACATCAATAGGTGGCTTTTTAAAATCAACGAGGGGACTCGGACACGTCACAAAAAACAGGATTTATTACATTTACATACTAACAGTACAGTGACAGTATACAGTCTGAGCAATTGAGGGTTAAGGGTCTTACTCAAGGGTCCAACAGCAGCAGTGGTGGGGCTTGAACCAGTGACCTTCTGATTACTAGTCCAGTACCTTAACCACTAGCCTACAACTACCTTGTTATTATATTTGACAATGTCGCTTGGTTATGGAAATCTGTCCTTCTGCTGTCTCAGATTTGTCCAGCAGAGGGGGCACGGAGGCGCAGATGATCACAGGCACTTTGTTGAGGTTCTGTCATGTGGTCGGAAAGCTCAGCGAGTTCAGTCGGGTTCTTACAGAAAGATACGGCACACCAGACCGATCCCCAGCATCACGGTTACCAAGAGAGGAGCCAGCAAACCTGTGAGGGAGGAACCGTGATGAATAGAAACACGTCCACCTGGAGCAGATTAACACTCAATAAAGCATCAGCAGGTGACACAGGTTATCATCTGTGCCTCCGAACTCCTCTGCTGAATTAATGTGAGAATGCAGAAGGACGTCATTCCAAAACCGAGCCACGCCGCCGATTTCCACAGCAGGTAGGTCCATTACATTAGTATTACAGTAACACACACACACACACACACACACACACACACACTCACACACACACACACCGTACAGAGGCATTACGTTTATTATTTATAATGATTATTTAATCCTCTCAGCACCTTCCGTCCTGATCAAACTGGATCATCTGCTTAATTGGTCTCAAATATTTGCTGTGTGTAACAGCAGAGCCTGAGGTGACTGAGACACAACACACACACTCATACACACACACACACACACATACACACACCACATACACCACATACACACACCACATACACACGCACACACGTCATACCTGTCATGACGGTGCCAATCTGCAGCAATTTGCATATTTTTACACACCCACACACACACGCACAGACACACACACACGTACACACACACACACACACACGTAAACACACGTACACACACACGTACACACTTTGTAACTCATCTTATCAGTAAACAGAAACAAACTGCTGCAGCTCAACAAGCTTTTTATATGAGAGAGACAAAACAGATTAGATCAGACATGGTGTGTGTGTGTGTACGTGTGTGTGTGTACGTGTGTGTGTGTACGTGTGTGTGTGTGTGTGTGTGTGTGTGTGTGTGTGTGTGTGTGAGTGTGTGTGTGCCGTGATGGTGATGGATCTGTGGAACGGTTCCAACAGATTCTGAAGATCCGCTCGTCTCTCCCAACTGAGTCCACTAAAGTCATTCCAGCATGTCGGCCTCGTCCCAAATCACTGTCTGCCCTTTTGTGCCTCTCTCAGCACCCTCTCACTCTCTTAATACTGCAGGAGCGCTCGCTCGGTCTGAGTGGTTCAGGTCCACTTCACTCTCATATCACACACACACACACACACACACTTTCGTGCGTATCTGTGGGTGTTTTTATGTACCGCGTCTCTTTACTTTTGAACAGCTCACATTCGCGTGTCGCTCCGCTGAGACTGAATGCTGATTGGCTGAGAGTCAGGATCAGACGGTCACACGTCGGTCTTCTTTAGCACTATCACATTTGGTGAGGTCAGTAAACACCCCACCGTTCTTACACCTCTCCCCCCTCTGTAATTACCCCTCCTGTAGAGTTCACTATCTCACACCGTGGTGTCCATTTGCTCCAGGAGAATGTTACACCTCCATCACGCTTCACTGTCACGTCACACAGCATTAAAATATATATAAATATTACTGAGGTCCTCTCAGCTCAAAATCACCGGGACCGCGTCACTGTCACAGATCAAACGTTCCCATGTAACAATCTAACTATAACAATGTATCAATCATTACAATGTATCAATCATTACAATGTATCGATACTGTGTGTAATGTAGTACATTGTAACTGATTATTTACAATGTATTAATTGAAACCTCCAGCCACTGCTTTCCTCCCACTTTCCCCAAAGCATGCAGTAGGTGGATTGGTTGCTCTGACTGAACCCTAGCTGAGTAGCTGATGACCAGGATAAAGTGATTAAAGTAAAATGAATGAATGATGTCAGGTTTACAGCTCTGTGTTAGTGCACTACACTGCAGTTCTGTTCAATCCACCTACTGCACTCAAATATTTACCTTTTTAAAGCCTGACAGAAAGAAAAGAAGCTACAACATTATTCTATAAAACCAAATAAACTGGACATTATAGAACGTTACTGTTATCGAGAGGGACCCAACAGTGGCTGCATGGCAGAGCTGAGATTCAAACACACAACCTTCTCTTCAATAGCCCAAAGCTCCAGAGATGCAGCTAGTGATGTCCCATCAGATATGTAAGCCCTGACCAACATGTGAGTGTGTATAAGTGTGTGTGTGTGTGTGTGTGTGTGTAGATGAACAGCAGGTGAAGGTGTTTTAAGGTTCAGTTGAAATGCGGTCACTCGGCGTTTTTCCTGTTTCACACGCGACCAGGCGACTAATCACAGCTGACATTCTCACCTCCATCACTTCCTGCTCTAACTACCACCACACACACACACACACACACACACACACCCTCGCTCACTCATTTACACCCCCCACCACACACACACACACACACCCTCGCTCACTCATTTACACCCCCCACCACACACACACACACACACACACACACACACACACACATCATGGGGGGGTACTGAGTCCGGGTGGTCATTAATGAGAGAGAACAAAAACACAGAAAGAAAAGCGTCCGGGTCAAAAGAGCCATTATTCCTTCAGTTAGAAATTTAGACTGACATTAAATACAACAATAATTAAAGTTAACAGATAAAAAGTTAAGAAGAAAAAAAATAAATAATAAATAAAATCAGAAGATAAAATCAGGAGAAAAACATTAAAGAACCAAAATAATAAAATAAAAACATGAAATCGAATTACTGATGGATTAATGATGTCCAGTCCTCACTGAGTTGAGTTTGAGTGTAGGGACGAGTGGGGTGGGTTCTAGGGGGGGGGGGGTTCGAGTGTGTGGGTGTGTTTTTGGGTGGGTGATGCACTCTGGGAGGTTTGAACCCCATCACAGTGTTAAAACTGTCAGAAATCTGTGAATCATCTGGCTGAAACATGGAGAAAGTGTGTGTGTTTGTGTGTGTGCAGATGTGTGTGTGTATATAAGTGTGTTTGTGTGTGTGCAGATGTGTGTGTGTATAAGTGTGTGTTTGTGTGTGTGCAGATGTGTGTGTGTGTGTGTGTGTGTGTATAAGTGTGTGTGCAGATGTGTGTGTGTGTATATAAGTGTGTGTGCAGATGTGTGTGTGTGTGTATATAAGTGTGTGTTTGTGTGTGTGCAGATGTGTGTGTGTGTGTATATAAGTGTGTGTTTGTGTGTGTATATAAGTGTGTGTGTGTGTGTGTGTGTGTGATTATCAGTATGACAATAAACAAACTGATAAACAATGACTTTATGCTGGTTTAGATCATCAGTATACTGTAGGTGTAGCCTAGTGGTTAAAGTATTTGACTAGTAATCAAAAGGTTGCTAGTTCAAGCCTCACCACCGACTGCTGCCACTGTTGGGCCCTTGAGTAAGGCCCTTAACCCTTAATTGCTTAGACTGTATACTGTCAAGTGTCTGCTAACTGCCGAGAATGTAAATCTACACTGCATCTGTCTCACTCTCTCTCTCTACGTTTCTCTCTTTACTTTCTATGCTCCTGTCTCACGCTTTGTGTCTCTATGTTTCTGTCTCACTCTCTCTCTCTGTGTCTCTCTCTTTATTACGCTTGGCTGGGTTCAGACAGCAGCTCGGTGATTTCTGGCAGCCGCGAGTGTCCAGGAACTGAAAACCCAGAATTGTGTATTCAGATCCATATCACACACACGCACACACACACACACACACACCCCTACACACACACACACACACACACACACACACACTCTCTCACATGTACACACCAAGAAATAAAACAATCCTCGTATTGATTTGGGAGGATGTAAATGCGTCTATATAGAACTTTTATTTAACTCGTATTGTTTTATATTTGCAGCTATACTCTGAAATATTCATCCCCCCCCCCACACACACACTTATTAAGATTTAAAGTATTTAAAAGGCCTTTATAGTCTTATCAGGACGACGACCCCCCAGTCCATCCCCGATCCCCCCCCTCGGTCCCCGTGTTACTGCAGAACGCAGCATAACAGTGAGTGAGAGTGTTTTCTCTCTTTGATGTCGTTCACGCCTCATATAAACCACATGATGAAAAATATATTCAAATCTTATTTTACATAATAATAGAAACACATTTACATGATAATAAAATGCTGCTGGAATCGTTCCTACAGAACAGCACACGCTGTCCAGGTCAATAGTAATGAAGACCATGGTAAAACCATCACTGACTGTGTCCTGATTTATTTATTCAGGTAAACAACATTCCAACCACGCGTCCTTTAATGAACATCGTTCTCGCTCTGAAGTCACCAGGAGTTAGGAGAAACTCTCCTGTATTTACCTCATACCATCCAAAACATCATTAATATTCATGTTAACGTGTGTGTGTGTGTGTGTGTGTGTGTGTGTGTGTGTGGAATCTAAACGTGCGCTGACGGTGAAAAAGTTTCATTAATCTGATGTGAAATGAAACGTGAGTTTTACTTTACCAGGAGACTTTATTACAGAGAGTCTCCGCTGGGGTGGTGAACACGTGCTTCCACACAGTGTAGGTATACAGTGTCTGTCTCTGTCTCTCTCTCTCTCTCTCTCTATCTATATATATATGCTAGTATATATATTAATAACTATGTATAACACACATTAACCGCTCACTGTGAATCCTGTTAAAACACTGCACACACACACTCATGATAAATGATCCCGAAAGCTCTTATACTAATGAAATCAGATCTATAGATGTAATCAATACAATAATCAATCCCCGTGATTAATGAAGGAATTTTCACTCCTAATGAAGGTAAAAGTGCAAACGATACACGAGGGAAATTCAGAAACAGCCCCGTAAAACCTCCGAACGGTGTCCACTCACTTATACAAAACTATACTACACAATAAAAGTACACCCTAAAACTACACGTAAAACTACACCATACTGCACAATTACACTACACAATAAAACTACTCTACACTGTAAAATTTCTAATCATTACAGAAAACTACACTACACCATAAAACTGCATTACACCATATAATTACACTACTAAACTACATCGTGAAATTACACCATAAATCTACAATACATCATACTGCAAAATTACACCACATTACACTGTATAATTACTACAAATTACTTAACACTTCATCACATTACACCTTAAAATTACACTGTACAGTTACCAACAATTACAGAAAACTACACTACACCGTAAAACTATACCATAAAACTACACCATACTACAAAATTACATTACACCATAAAACTACACTACAGTGTAAAATGACTTAACAGTACACTTTATAATTACTAAAAATGACATAAAACCTACACCATATTACACCATAAAATTACCAACAGTTACAGAAAACTACACTACACTGTAAATACACCACATTACACTGTATAATTACTCTACACTATTTAAACTACACTACACTAAAATACACCATACTGTAAAACTACACCACATTGCACCATAAAACTACACTACATCATAAATTTACACTACACTATTAAACTACACCACATTACACTGCAAAACAATTACACTACACTGTAAAATTTGACTACTAAACTACAGCTTGAAATTACACGCCTGTTCTCTCATAGACCAAAGCGAGGACGATGATGATGATGATGAAGTCAGGACCTGGTGTAAATGTTCATGTTTACAGTAAAATAAAAACACGCGGTTTAATTCAGTCCCGATATGAAATCCTGCCGACAGCGATGTGTGAAATGTGATGGTGATAGAGACCCTACAGGTACTGATGTTACACACACCGCTCCACAAATGAGCCGTGAACCAAACCTGAGGTGAGACGCACCGTGTTTATCATCTAAAGAATCAGTCAAATATTTCATTCTTATTTATTTTATATAAAAATGATTTACTGATAAACGACTCGACCAGACGCAACCAGCTCACAAACTCACGACTAATAGTAGAATTTATTATAGAAATCAGAGAGAAGCTGCTGAGAACACACGCTATAGAGCAGTGTGTGTGCCGATATGTAGTGTGTGTATTGTGTAAAGTGTGTAGTATGTATGTATTGTATATAGATTGTAGTTGTGTGTAGTGTGTAGTGTATATGTAGTGTGATGTATTTGAGGTGTGTATGTATTGTGTGATGTATATGCAGTGTGTGTGTTGTGTAAAGTGTGTGATTAGTATGTATGTAGTTTATATGTATTGTATGTAGTTGTGTGTGTATTATGTGTTTTTGTGTATGTGTATTGTGTATGTAGTGTGTGTTAAGTATGTATGTAGTCTGTGTGTAATGTATGTGTATTATATGTAGTTGTGTGTGTATTGTGTGTAGATGTGTGTATATGTATTGTGTATGTATGTAGTGTGTCTAGTGTGTGTGTAGCATATATATAGTGTGTGTAGTGTGTGATGTGTATGTATGTAGTGTGTGTGTAGTGTACATAGAGCTGTCCTGTACATTCACTTTCCACATAACACGTACGTCCCTGTCAGTGTTAAGCTTGATTGACTGTGGTCAGTGTGAACCCTCTTCCAACAGCCGCTACCTCATGGTAAACCTGTTCCACTGTTCCATGTACGTTTTTAATAGGTGCTGTTTATTTACAGACGCTGGGAGATCATCAGATCATAATCAGCGCTGAGGAATTCAGGGTGCAGGCCTCAAGACTAAACATTTAGATACAGATAAAATCAGACAGAATTAAATAAGAAAATAAAAATGATAATTCAGTTCTAACTGATTTTATTTTGTTAAAAATGTTTTATTTCCTTCTGATCGTGTTGGAGGTAAAATAAGTGATATATGTGAAATATAAGAACTCAGAGGCACATAAAGAGTCTTAATTTATAAATAATAAGATATCAAATAAAAGTAAAAATAATAAACTTCATGATTTTGTCGTCATTTAAGTTCATTTGATGAGTGGACGCGAATAATTTAATAAATCAATAAAACACAAATAAATTCCTTTTCACTTTAAAACTTATCAGTTTGAACATAACTTCACTTTACATAAATGTACATAAATGTTATGAAATGATATTAAATAAAGCTACAGAACAATGTATTATATATAAAATATGATCTAAAGCACAATGATTTTAAATCTCTGATGTGATATTCACATGAACCCTTCAGAACATCAGCACTGGTGCATCAGGGACGCTTTATTAAAGCTGAATTATTCATATAACGTGATTAAAACATCTAAAACGTCTTTATTTATCAGATGAGGAAATAAAATCGATGTTCTTTATAAATCATAAACACACAGGAAACAAAACGGTGGCACGTCAGGAAACAGATCAGAACTAAGTGTTTTAAAATTCACGTCCGGCTGAAGTTGATCATTAATCCTGATCGATTCTGAGTGAATGAATCTTTATAAATCATCAGAATAAGAAAATAAACAGTCCGACAGGGCGAGATTACAGAGCCATTAATTCTGTGGACGCCGCTGATTTATCCGAGGCCTGCTCTTTATCTAGAAACCACTTTCCACTGAATTTAATAAGAAACGACTTCATTCAGACTCGACTCAAACAGGCATGAAGTAGATTATACAGATCTAATCTCACACGCCTGCCAGCCAACACATGCTGGGCACCGCCATGACCTAGATGCCCCGACTTGGCACAAAAATCAATTCTAAAAAGTCCCACATGTCTGAGAGGAGCTCGGCGCACCGTCCTGCACCGACGCTGGAGCCGTTCCTAACACAGATTAATGATATAGAAGCTCGTTACAGGTGAAGAAGTGCCAACGCTCACGGTTCAAACGCCACCTAAATACGTCTAATGAACCCAAAGTATGTGAGCGCAGTTTTACTGTCAGACTGCAAATCATCTCACCAAAATAATATACAAACCAATAATTCAACACAAATCACACAAAAACAACACGGAGTAACGTTCAGAGAGTAAATAATACTTTTAATTAATCTACATAAGATCTGAAAGAGCAAAATCCCATTCCATAAAACTAATCATGCACCGCGGTACTGTTTTATATTATTATTGTATATTATTATAATAGAGGCCGAACTTTACAGCTTGTTTAAAAGTGCGTCTGCTGTTTAAGATTTAAAATAAAACCCCATTTTCATTCCATTTCCCAAAATAAGGAGTAAAAAGAGAAATAAAACACAGCCGAGCGCTCAGAATCCAGCCTGTCACAACCACGTCCAGCTACTCATGATTACTGTAACGTGAGGTGGAAAAACACCAGGATTATTATCATTATAACTTTATTATTGTATTAAATACGTTCATCACGTTTTAATTATTCATCATTATTGAAATTAAGCTTTTAAATCAGGAGGATTTGCTGGTTTTGTTGTTTACAATAATACAGAACAGAACTAAATAATTATGTAATATTGATTAATAATTAATTCAACTTATTTCTGTAAATTTTTATAATTATAAAAGATCAAATAAAGAGTTTAAATCAGGAAAATAAATCAATTAAACATGAATTAATTATAAAATCAGGCCCGGCTCCAGCGGCTCTGACTGTAAAAGTGTGAAAATGAAGTGATCGTTCAGGACGAGAATCAAAATTTTCCTTAATTAGGATTTAAAAAGAAAAAAAAAAAGACCAAACAGCATAAAGTTTAATAAAAAATAAAAGATTCGAGACTAATTTAATAATAAAAACAACAATAGAAAAAATCTATGAGTGGAAAATTACAGATAAATAAATCAGACTGAGCTTAAAACTAACATACAAAGCGTATATAGTGTATATAGTGTATTCTATATTCTAGTATAATACTCTATAATACTCTATAATACTCTATAATACTCTAGAAAAGCGAGTCTGATTCAGCTGTCTCTGGTCTGAAAGTGAAGGACCTACAGGAATGATTTGGCCGTGTGGAACCTAAACAGGAATAAAACAGACCTGCAGTGACACGGCCGAACGATCCTGAAGTAAAAACTCTATTAATCAAAAATAAAAGTGAAATATTATAAAAAATAAAGCAGATAGACGTGAGTACGCGCTGATGTGAGGGAGGAGACGCGGTGCTGAGTTGTAGATTCTCTGCAGCAGTGAGAGTGTTCGGGGATCCAGATCCGAGACACAAATTATAGTTTTATACCATTCAAATTATGAAAATATAATAAATCCACACAGATCAGAGATTTAAAGGTTCAGTATTTCCTCTCCTGTACGGGTCTTTATTACCTGAAATAAACCTCATTAAAAATAAATAAATAAACTTTATTTACTGAAGTCAGACCGAGATCAGAGAGTCTGAACCAGAGAAAGTCTGAGGAGCGTCTGAGACGAAACCATTTAATCCTCATTTAATCTACATAAACACCAAACACACCAAATTAAATACAAACTAATTCTAAAACTAATTCTACTCAAATAATCCCACAAATCTTCATCAATTCACCTCAATTAAACAAACATTAAAATATCAAACTGACTTCAAACTGAAAATAAAGGTTTAAACTCTGAGAGCTGCTTTCTAACCTCTTCATCAGGACAGAAAGAGGAAAAGCAAAAAGAAAATAAACTTATTAAAAATTCATCAATTAAAATAAGATTAAAGTGAGACTGAACTGATCTGAGACTGAAAAATTCCACCGTACTGGGAGTTACTGGGTTATAATTCATAGAATTCATTACTGCTGCTGGTGTAGAGGAGGAAAAGATGTGAAATATAAAGATACTGTGGATCAGTCTTACTTATCAAATTCTACAGCAATTCTACAGCAGCTCATCCCAAATAAACCACATAAAAGGAGGACGATCAAAAGCCAAACTGGGATCGGGTTAGTCTGAAGGGTGAGAGAAAAACCAGTGAGGTCATACTGGGTTTCTGACTGATTCCTAAACACACACCAGTAAATATAGAGATTCATTTCAATTCTAAACATTTAAAGTAACTTTAATTTATAAATGTATTAATTTTAATTAATGATTAAACATTAATTTTCTCTCCATGCAGCTTTTCACTAAACATAATGTACTAATAATTTATTAAAGATGTTCCATTTTAGCATCAGTAATTAAATTCTTCAGCAGAATTGAGTTTTAAACTCTTTACTTCTCATGATGACCTGTTTCTACTATAGAGGTAAAAATTCTACAGTGGAATGTGACTCTTTCAGCTCATTTGAGTCTCATTAGTGTCACTCAGAGATTTTACACTTTCTGTAACACTGAACATGTTCTACTTTAAATGTTTAATAGAATTTACTTTAAAATTTTATATTAAACCTGATAAATCATGTGTTAGAAAATTCAGGTATAAAATTTGTTCAAAAGGTTTGTATTCAATTAATCGTATATATTTTATAGTAAATATATTCAATACAATATATATATAATATCATATATAACTATATTTAATTAACTATATATATTAAATATATATACCTTGTATTATTATTATCATTATTATTATTATTATTATTAAGTCTAAGTTTTCAAAAAGTCATCAAGTAAGCAGCAATAAATGATCCTGAAAGACAAAATGTGCTGTATTACTACTACTAATAATAATAAAATAAATAAGGCAGGGAGTTAATACTAATGATCCATTAGTGGACAAATTAAACTAAATAAAAAAAACTAAATTAAATTAATTTATTGAAGTTCCACTGGACTGATGGAGCCAATTAAAGTGTTTTAAAGTTTAGAATGAAATTAAAAAAGTACTTTTCCCAAAAATAAACAAAGTTCATCATGACACTAAAATAAATTCACTGAAAAAGAGGCCAGAATGTGGACAGTGTTAGTTTATTAATGCTGCTGATAAAGAGAACATGACAAACTGCAATTTATTTCCCAACACTAAATGAATCAGGAATCACTAATTAATGAATGAAATTAGAATCTTAAGGAATCTATTGTTATTCTGAATAAACATTAGATGTGGATTGGCTGGCTGGCTGAGACTGAGCTGCTCGTTTCCTTCAGATTAGATATAAAGCAGATCTGGTACTGAAGGATTCTGGGTTCCTTGTCCCTCTTTTAATTCAAATGCGCATAAATGTAATAAAATTAAATATTAATAATCACTACAATAATCCTGCTCATAATAAAGAGGTTATTTTGGTTTGTTGGGGGTCACTGAACCCGAATACGAGCTCAAAAACTGAGTTTTAAAGCGAAATAAACTGAGAAACTAAAGAAACTGAAACAGTCCGAGAGCAGAAAGTGATTAAAACAGTTTTTACCTTCTACAGCTGAAGTGAGGGGCAGCAAAAAGCCCCACAGAATCACCCAATAATCCATTACTGACGCGGAGAGCCAAGCAGCGGGGGTTAAAACTCTAGTCCTGTAGATTTAGTCCGGGTCTGGACCTCCATAAACCGGGATAAAGCTCCAAACATCCAAAGCAAGGCCGCCGAAATGTTCAATTTATAAAAATCAGGAGAAAAGCGGCGATTATTCAGATAAACCGCGGGACGAGATTCGAACCCAGCCGGGATAAAACTCCAGGCATTCGGATATGACCAAGAGGAGTGTTGGTAATCCAAAATAACCCGGGCCAGCACTTTAATAATGTCAGAAAACGGCTCAGAGGCGAAGTGGCTGAAGGGAGTCGGTGTTTGGTGTAATCCAGCAGTATTCCAGCCAGCAGCAGTCGGGATTCCGCAGCACCTCACACGAGCTGTGAAGGAAATTCTGCTGGAGGAACGGATCCTCTCCCGGCTTCTGGCTTTGGTTTCTCAGCACAGATCCGATCCCGCGATATACCGGTTTATTCTCCACGGTTCGGTGTTCGGTAGATCCCGTGTGTCCGTGTCCGTGCGTAAAATCCCGGAGTCGCGTGTAGAAACCAAGAGCAGCTCGAGCTGCAGAGTCCGGACCCACCGCACCCTGGTACAGTCCGACAGAGCCGAGCTTAGTGCGTACAGACTCCTGCTTACATGCACTCCCTACACCCCACACACTCCTGCACACACACACACTCCCGACACACTACACACACTCTGTACCGCCGTGCAGTTCTTCAAGCGCACTGCGCCGTTCGATCCTCTCCACCCGGTGTGCGCGCTCATCTGAGCCCGGGGAGAGAGAGACACGGAGGGTACCGAGAGAGAGAGAGAGAGAGAGAGAGAGAGAGAGAGACAGAGAGAGAGAGAGAATAGAGAGAATTTGTAAATACTGCCCCCTGTGGTGACTGCCAGGTTGCACCATTTCTTATTACCGCATGAACGGAATCCAGCAGTTTCCAACTTTTTGGCCAAATGAATCCTGTTAATAATTCTGCCTTAAATTCCAAACCTTAAAACACACACACACACACACACACACACACACACACACACACACACACACACACACACACACACACACGCACACACATTATTAAATTATTAAAATCATATTACACACTACTGAGTAACTCCAACCATTTTTCACGAATATTTTCCCTCCACTTATGAAGATTTTTTCCCTTTGGAGATTTTGATGTCTAATTTGAAGTGATTTTATTACATTTACATGTTCAGCATTAAGCAGACTTACATTACTGTGACACTATATTGTCTAAGCAAGTAAAAGTAAAGGGCCTTGCTCAAGGGCCCAACTGTGGCAACCTCGCAGTGGTGGGGCTTGAAACAGCGACCTTTTGATTACTAGTCCAGTACCTTAACCACTATAGGCTACAACTGCTCTTTAAAGAAACTGAAACTATAAATACATAAATGTTTAATTATTATTGTATTACATATTAATATAATAATTATTATTATTTTAAAAATATATATTTTTATATAAATATTCTGCTCTCGATCATCAGTGTGCAGTTTTTTGTGCTCTGTTTCCTTCACCAAGGAAAATTTCTACTTTCCCACATCGTCCCGAGAATTTGTGCTTCAGCTTTTAAACGTCACAGTAAAACCATCAGTGCCGTTTAAAATAAAGCAATAAAAAATAAAAAATGACCATTAAATTTCACTCAGCAGGTTAAACACATGATTTTCTACCCATAATTCACCTCAGCACAGAAGTTCTGCTCCTGCACCCCACAAATCTCCGTCCTGAATCCACGTTTCTTCATTTTAAATCCCAGTAAAAGGTTTAATGGTGCGCTCTCAGGATCGCTTCAGAGAAAAACAGGAAATGAAAAGTGTCGAGCAGAACATTCTCAGGACTCGCTGGTGTGCAGATTAAAACTGATTTTATCCACAGATTGATTCTGCTGACCTGGTTTTTTAAAGCACTTCTGGACAGGAATTGAGTGGACGTAAAAGTGTAAATGAATTCTGGAGCTGGACGTCCCTGAGCTGCTCAGGATTCCTGCAGTGTTCTGCATTCTGAACGAGCTGCAGCTGATTAACCGTGTTTTTACTGGATCCACCAGTAGAAGGTTCCTGTAGCACCATAATGGTTCCTAGATGTGTTCATGTGTTTGGGTTCTACACAGTTCTGCAGTTTGTGTGTGTTTTTGTATTATTATTTATTTGAGATATTTACATTTGCAGATTGCATAATTGCAATTTTTATTTCTGCCACTGATTCTGATAAAGTTGATCTGTAAATAAAAAATCTGATTTAATTTTCCACAGTGGACTATTATTTTTTATCTCAGGGTGAACCTTGAACCCTTTTGTAAATTCTGGGTCCTGAAACCAAAACGTTCCTCACTTGAAGTTACTAAGCAGAACCTGAACTGTAAAATATTAAAGCCTGTCCGGTCTGATGTAGAATTGTAGAAATGTAGAATTAATCATCATTAATTATCACTATTAATTATTATTATCTAACAAGAACCATGGAGATGAGGAGGAACATGGTAGTGTGTAGTTCCTTAATCAGAAATGGTTCTACCAAACCCACCCATCATTAGGAGAACCAGTGAGGAACCTTTATATAGAACATAAAACATTTACTGATCATCAGCTGAATTAACTATTATTTAATTATAAAATTAAATTAATTATGAGCTGCAGTTTCTCTCTGTTCTACTACCGAGTTGTTTTTCAGTGTTTCTCGAAGCACAGACTCACAGCGCCGCCTAGCGCCCGTATAAACCCCGCAGGAAACTGGGTTGCCAGATTGTATTAATTTATCCTCCGCGACTGTTTCTCGTTTGATCACTTTAATCCAAATTCCTAATGAATCCCAGATTCACCACAGGCAGTCCTGGATTATCTTTATTAAACGATTTAATCTCAAAAACGATGCTTCCTGAATAGATTTTACACAGAATCCGTCATCCCTAACATTACCGATCTGGCAACCGCGTTGGTGGCTTTTAGTCAATTGATTCTTTGTGTGGGTGTTGCAGGATTAAACCGAAACAGTTTGAATCACATTGAGCCCAGATGGGTTCATTCAGAGTCACTGAGGAGAATAAAAAACTACTGAACACAGAGCAGAGGAAAAATAATTATTATCATCAGGGGGTTAAAATTAAACTAAATATTAAAATAATAAAGTCTTATGTGGGTGAAAGAAACAACAGAGTGATTAGTTTATATTTAATTTAATGTTTTATATCTTTAGTATTATTAAATCTAAAAATATATTAAAACGTCACAGTTTTAACAGCGTTTATAAATTAAAAAAACAAATAAAATAGAAATGTTTAATATTTCATAATAATTATCTGATAAATCAAACAGTTCTGATTTACATTAAACACTGAGCTAAACATTATACAGCAAGATATTTATAATAAATAAGTAAATTAGTACATTAAATAAAATGGTTTCCAAATCTAAATGTTACATTTATGTGGAAGCAGATAATTATAAGATTGTTAAAATTAAATATAAAATGATTGTTTTTAAATTGTAAGCTAAATAGTAAATGAAATGATGTTAGAGTTTTCATACAGAAATGTAGTGATTTTATTAACAGGATCTTTTATTAAAGGAACTTTTTTATTAATAATTTCATTTGTGGGTTTAAATATAAAAGAACTGATAGAAAAATAAATTTAATATTTGTAATTATTTGATATTATTTGTGTAATAGGCTGATTTCTTTCTGACTGTGGTGTGTAATTTACATCCCACTAAAATCTTTATTATTGTTTTTAAATTATTATTAAATATTATAATATGATAATAAACTCCCGACAGGCTGCAGCTGATTTATAACAATTAATTAAAATTTAAATATAAATTCTGAAAAATTTTAAAATTCTGCTGTATTTGTTCTTGCTGTACGGGTGTGAAATAAAACTGCAATACAGAATCACTGTCTAACTGTATTTATTAATTACTTTTCTGAATATTTATTACACACATTAATATAAATCACTGTTTTATACCACTAATCGTCACTCATTTATACTGATATTTAATTAGTGCCATATATTTAAATGAATCAGTTTATTTAAATTAAACAAGTGTGTTCAGTAAACATTTCTACAAAAATAAATGCATAAAATGAAATAAACTAAAAAAGAACTTTTAGTATAAAGCACATTAATATTCATATTATAGATGTGATACTTTAATCCTCTTTAATCTTTATTTTGCTGGTGTATGTTGGGATCTTAGAGAAACACATGCTGCCATCAAGACGTCGACTTTACCTGGAAAGTCGTAAATATTTTAGCGTGACAGCGTGCTTGGGCGGCCTGCCTGCAGTCCAGATCTGTCTCCATCATGAAGAGGAGAATGAGACGATGGTGAGCACGAACTGTTGAGCAGCTGAATCTCGTATCCAGCAAGAATGGAGAAAAATTCCACTCACAAACCTGCAACCATCAGTGTCCTCAGTTCCTCACACATTAAACAGTAGAAATTAATAGGAACGCTGATGGTACGTGGGGGAACACAGGGGGGAACACAGGGGGGAACACGCCCCCGTCCTGAGTTTTTTGGAGTGTGTTAATCAGCGAAACGTTGGAAATTATTTTCTGATCAGGTAAATAAAGACTGAAGAGAATAAAACACGTCACACATTCTAATTTTTACTGCCTTTTACTAAACGTCCCAACATTTATGAAAATGCATTTTTTATGTATGTATATAAACTCTAGTACACAGTAGTAGACACTAATTATCAACAATATCCAGAAGCGGCGCTGATTTCTGGTCCCGGCGGCGTGTCGGATGATCAGGACAGTTTAGAAAAGCTTTGATCTGCAGTAACGACACTGAGCTTCTCTTTCATCTTTGATGTTTAAAGTTTATTAGATCTACAAAAATATTTCATTCTCATATTTAAAATACAGGTTTGGTTAGTTTGAGTTAGATTGTGTAATATTTAATATTTATGGCTCATACATCACTGTTGTGAGCTGTTTATTTTACCCATAATGCACTGCGTGTGAGTGTAAGTAATGCTAATGTAATGAAGCAGAAGTGAAGCGTGTTAGCTGGACCGCGGGGCGGCGGCTCGGGCGCGGTTCCTCGTGTGGATCTCAGGTGTGTTTCTTTCCCTCATGGTTTTATGGAGGTGAGGATGGACGGGTCGAGCGCTCACGGTTTTCCGCCTCTCTGTGTTTTCATTCTGTCCCACAGAGATTATTTCACTTCCTTCACACGGTCAGAGCGCCGGGGTACTAAATACTGCACACACACACACACACACACACACACACACACACACACTCACACACACACACACACACACATCCATCATGTCCAATAAAGATCAAAGAGGTGAGATGAATGACTTTAACATGAAATGTTGCTTTAATGCGCTGGTGTCAGATATGAAATATGAAGTTAGTCTGTAATTCAGACTCTTAGTGCTGCTGATGAGAACTGAACTTATTCACATGCACAAACGTTCACATGTACAAATCAGAAAAAGTTGGGACAGTATGTTAAATGTAAATAATAAAAACACAGAGTTTCTTACTTTGACTTTTATTTGATGTCAGACAGGATGAAGCTGAGATATTTCATCTTTTATCTGCTCAACTTCATTTCATTTATTAATAAACATCCATTCCTGCATTTCAGACCTGCAACACATTCCAAAAAAAGTTGGGACAGTAAAGCATTTACCACTCTGTAATGTTGTCGTTCCTTTTCACCACTTAAAAGAGGTTTTGGCACCGAGGAGAGCGAGTGATTTAGTGTCTCAGCTTTTATTTTGCAAACACGTCTTAAGATGTGCAGCAGTACGGGGGGTCGTCGTCGTTTCAAAATCCTCCACATGTTCTCTATTGGGGACAGGTCAGGACTGCAGGCAGGCCGGTCCAGTACCCGTACCCTCTTCTTCCACAGCCACGCCTTTGTAATGTGTGCAGCAGGTGGGTTTGATCGTCTTGTTGAAACATGCTGGACGTCCCTGGCCTTTACACAATGAAATTCCTCCTGATTCCTTGAATGGTTTAATGATATTATGCACTGTAGAGGGAGAACATGCAAATCCCTTCCAATCTTTCTTTCTAAATTGCTCCCGTTCCAACTTTTTTGGGAATGTGTTGCAGGTCTGAAATGCAGGAATGGATGTTTATTAATAAATGAAATGAAGTTGAGCAGATAAAAGATGAAATATCTCAGCTTCATCCTGTCTGTCATCAAATAAATGTCAAAGTAAGAAACTCTGTGTTTTTATTATTTACATTTAACATACTGTCCCAACTTTTTCTGATTTGGGGTATGAATATGAAATATAAAATATAATATAGTTTTAATTTTATAATGAATGATATAGTTTGGGTGGAAACATGAGCAGAATTCTGCAGCAGCTTGTTAAACATCGTTCTGTAAATGATGATGATGATGATGATGATTATTATTATTATTATTATTATTATTCCTGTTTTTCTACGTCAGTCTGCAGCTGTTATGTTATTTTTTATTATTAATATATGAATATGATTAAATCTCTGTAGAGCTTCACTAATGTTTACATTCATTACAAATCTCTGTAGATCTATAAATACCAGCAGCCCGAAATCACGAGGAGGAAAATCAACAGAATGAACTGAAGGGAAATATTTGTGTTGATTTGAAGGATAATCGCTGAGGAACGTTCTGTCAGGGGGGCCAATATTTATAAAGATCTGTTTTCTTCCAGCGAATAAAAACATCAGTACAGCAGGTCGGGAACGTCAGTAGATTTTTATTTGAATGATGTTTTTAGTAAAATGACCACAAATCCAAAAAATGTTGAGCTGCTCAGAGGCAGAAAATTCTAACAAAATAATCTAACAATAATGTAAATAAAAACTAATAGAAATGAATCTGATATCAGAATCTTTAAAAAGAACATTAACCAAGCATGTTTATATGAACTGAATGAAATAAGAGCAGTAAACATGACTGTTAGCATGTAGGTAAAATGTAATAAAGTGTATTTTATTATAAATGTGTGTAAAATAAATGTAGAACGTCTCCTACAGAATAGTTTCGTGTTCCTGAGCTGGACGGTTTGACTCTGGTACATCAGAATTACAGGACTGTGTGTTGTGGGTTAGTGAACACACCCACCGGCCTCTCTCACTTCACCACAAACCCGGCTGTGCTGTTTCAGTGGACTTTTTTGATTAACATAAAGATTGTTTTGAGTAATGATGGTGATGGAACCTGTGGAGAACCTGTGGAGAACCTGTGGAGAACCTGTGGAGAACGTTTGTACAGGAGTGTGAATTATTCATACCAGCAGAACCGATTCTTCTGATTCTATATTTTATATTTTTATTTATATATATATATTTATTATACAAAGTTATGATTGTTTTATTCTGACTGACTGCTGTGATTTAGGATCTGACTGTAGTACAGCAGTACTGTAGTATCGTATTATTAGATACTTAATTAATCCTGAAGATAATTAAGGTATTTTAATATTATCATACTGAAAATTATAATACTGGTCATTTTATTTAATTATAATAAAAACGGTCATTTTGATACTGTAATACCGTAGTATTGTAGTACTGCATTATTTTAGTGTTGTAATATTGTAGTATTGTGTTACTGTAGTATTGTGATATTGTAATACTGTAGTATATTATTGTATAGTATTGCTGTACAGTAGTATTGTAGTATTGTGATACTGTAGTATTGCTGTACTGTAGTATTGTAGAACTGTAGTATTGTAGTACTGTAGTACTGTATTATTGTAGTAACACTGCGGTGGTGCTGTAATATTGTAGTTCTGTGATATTGTAGTACTGTAGTATTGCAGTACTGTAGTATTGTAATGTTGTAGTGTTGTAGTATTGTAGTACTGTAGTATTGTAGTACTGTAGTACTGTAGTATTGCTGTACTGTAGTATTGTAGTTCTGTAGTACTGTATTATTGTAGTAACACTGCGGTGGTGCTGTAATATTGTAGTTCTGTGATATTGTAGTACTGTAGTATTGCAGTACTGTAGTATTGTAATGTTGTAGTATTGTAGTATTGTAGTACTGTAGTATTGTAGTACTGTAGTACACTGCGGTGGTGCTGTAGCTGCTGTCGAGGTTCCTGGTTTCTGTAACTGCAGTCGGATTTTCACTAAAACATTCCTGTAAAAGAGGGAAAAAAACCTACAGAATGAACACACACACACACACACACAATCTCACACACACACACACACACACACACAATCTCTCTCTCACACACACACACACACACACACACACTCACACACCTGGCATGCATTAGAAACTCAATAACTAAAGTGGCAGACATTTTACTACCATATGGAAATTTTACATATACACACACACACACACACACACACACACACACACACACACACTACTTGCCCCCAGTTTTAGGTTCAATCGTTCCTGTATTGACGTGACTGGTTGTGACAATTTACCTTCGA
>NC_086004.1:360000-367500 GCF_030014385.1 Trichomycterus rosablanca
GGAACTTTTAACTGGTGATTCTGTCGGGATTCATTATAAAGGGAGAATTAAGAAAAAGTCGGAGCTCTGTACAAGCAGGAGTCACCACTCAACAAAAAGTCCAAAATAAACTCAAGCACAAAATTCCTTAATATAAAACAGCAAAGAATTTAGCAGTTTCACCATCTACAGTCCATAATATTATTAACAGATTCAGAGGATCGGTAGAGAAATCTGTGATATAATACAACCCTGCACAGGGAAACTGGACTTATGTAAAGTGTACATACAAAAAGAAAAATCCAACTGAATCATCATCCCTATCACAATGCACTATATGGTCAAAAGTATATGGACACGTGACTGTGCATGTGTTGGAGCCCTAATATCAAAGAGTTTAAACCTATTAGCAGCTTTAATCTCAGCACTCCTGTAGAAAAGCTTTCCAACATATCTCGTGTCTCTCTGTGGGTGTCTGTGTCCATTTAGACCCTGATGTTGCACACAAAGGTCTAACAGTGTGTGTTCCGATTCATCTCAAACATGTTATGATGGGGTTGAGGTCACGGTTATATACAGGCTATCAGAGTCCTTCCACACCAGACTCATCAAACCCGTGTGGTTATGGATCTCAGTTTGTGTACAAGAACAGGAACAGGAAAAAACCTTGTCCTCATTTTAACTTTATTCTCTAAATCATTTCAGTTTCATTTTTAAAATCACTTTCACTTAATTCTTAAATTATTTTTATTTATTTTTTCAGAATAATTTTGAATGTATTTACAAAATAATTCTGATTCTCTGAATCATTTTTATTTTCTTCTCCGAATAATTTCAACTTTATTCTCAGAATCATTTCTATTTTATTCTCTTAATCATTTTCTTTATTTTTGACTTTATTTTCAAAATTATTTTCACCTAATTCCTGGATTGTTTTTATTTATTCTCAAAATAGTTTTGAATTCATTTACAGAATTAACTTTGGTTTTGGAAACACTTCTATTTTAGTTTTGAAAACATTTTCAATTTAATCTCAAAATTATATCGATTTTTTTTTAAGAATAATTTTGAGAAGCATTTAAAAATTCTTCTCAGAGTTATTTTTTTATTTTAATTTTTTGAATTATTTCTATTTTATTCTCATTATAAATTTAATTGTATTCCTGGTATGACTATGATTTATCCTTAAAATATATTCAACTTTATTTTTGGAATAATTTTGACTTCAGTTCTGGAATTATTTCTATTTAATTCTTGGATTTATTTAGATTTATTCTCAGAATTATTTTGACTTTATTTCTGGAATCTTTTCTATTTTATTCTCAGAGTAATTTTGCCTTTTTCTAGAATCATTTTCACTTTAATCTTTGAATCATTTTGATTTATTTTTTAGAATAATTTTGAGAATCATTTCTATTTTATTTCTCAAAATAATTTAGACTCTATTTTTAAATTCATTTTTATTTTATTTCTGGATTCATTTCGACTTTATTCCCAGAATCATTTTCACCTCATTCTTGGGTTGTTTTTATTTATTCTCAGAATAATTTTGTTAAATTCTCAGAACTGTTAATTTTTGGTATAATATCTATTTTATCCTCTAAATAGTTTTAGCTTTATTCTCTGAATTGTTTTAATTTTATTTTCAGAGTCATTATCCTTAGAATAAACACACAATATATTTTTATTATTATGAAAATTTGTGCTTCTGCAGGATCCCGGTTAAACCTGGGGTCGGTCTGGTGAGGGGTCTGGTGAGGGATCTGGTGAGGGATCTGGTGAGGGATCTGGTGAGGGGTATGGTGAGGGGTATGGTGAGGGATCTGGTGAGGGGTATGGTGAGGGGTCTGGTGAGGGGTCTGGTGAGGGGTCTGCTGAGGGGTCTGGTGAGGGGTCTGGTGAGGGGTATGGTGAGGGATCTGGTGAGGGGTCTGCTGAGGGGTCTGCTGAGGGGTATGGTGAGGGATCTGGTGAGGGGTATGGTGAGGGGTCTGGTGAGGGGTCTGGTGAGGGGTCTGGTGAGGGATCTGGTGAGGGGTCTGCTGAGGGGTATGGTGAGGGATCTGGTGAGGGGTATGGTGAGGGGTCTGGTGAGGGGTCTGGTGAGGGGTATGGTGAGGGATCTGGTGAGGGGTCTGGTGAGGGGTCTGCTGAGGGGTATGGTGAGGGATCTGGTGAGGGGTATGGTGAGGGGTCTGGTGAGGGGTCTGGTGAGGGATCTGGTGAGGGATCTGGTGAGGGGTCTGCTGAGGGATCTGGTGAGGGATCTGGTGAGGGGTCTGGTGAGGGGTCTGGTGAGGGATCTGGTGAGGGGTATGGTGAGGGGTATGGTGAGGGGTCTGGTGAGGGATCTGGTGAGGGGTCTGGTGAGGGGTCTGCTGAGGGGTCTGGTGAGGGGTCTGGTGAGGGGTCTGGTGAGGGTTGGTGGGGTCGGAGGGGTCGGCGCGTCTTTCTCTTTAATTAAAACTTGGTTCACCTTACAAACGACGACATCCTGAAGCGGAGCAGAGATTCTGACCCCGGCACAGAAGAACTGATTCAGGAATAGAGATTTCAGGAAAGGCACCAGTCGCCCCCTCCCGCCCCCCTCCTCCCGACCTGCCGCCCCCCCGTGGCCCCACCCGGATGATCTACATGGGTTGAAACAGAAGTAGAGCGAGTCAGCGGTGGTTTCCTCTCCGGCGGCGCTCCGGTCTCTGGAGTGGAAGTGAAGAGATTTGAGGGTTAAAAATGGAGTTATCAAGGTCACCGTCTCTCTCTCGTCCTCCCGTTTCATCAGGGCTCTCCGAAATGAGAACAGGTCGTACCACACCCCCCCATCCCCACGCTGGGGGCAGAAGGTGTTCCTCTATTATACAATAATCATCTCCAAATTGAATTTACACTCCATGAAACAAATCAGAGCTTCATCCAGACTGTGTGCAGCTCCGGGCGAGAAAAACCATCTGATCAGCGTCTAATTAATTCAGATTTATTTTATTTTATCAGATTTAACTCGTCAAGCTCCGGATCTGAAGTGGGAACAGAAATAACTTCTTTATTATTTATTAAATAAATAGAATCAATATTTTGATTAGGCTGAGAAAAGTGCTCACAGTTGTGTGTGATCATTCCAGCACTCGCAGCCAATTTACATTATTATAATTATATTATTATTACTTTAATTTGTTGGTTTTTAATGACTAGAATTAAACACAACATCTACTGCAATCTGTGTTGAGGCACATCAGACACACAGCTAGTTAAGAGCAGCTAATCCACCTTCTGCATGGTTAGGAAGGTGGAAGGATACCAGATAAAACCTGTGCTGGGACAGTGAGAACGTTAGGCTTCTCACAAACTGTGTCTACAAATAAGGATCGAACCCAGGTGCTCAGGATACATGTTGCTGTGCATCACCTACACTATCACAGCCCCCAAATTCAACCCCCCCCCCCCCCCCCCCCCCCTTCCATACCACCTTGCCCCTTCCCATTGTGATGAAAGTAAGTGATGAAGTAAAGTACGCTGGGCATGGGGATTAGATCCGACTCTCACCCTGTCACCCAGGTTCCATCTGTAGGAACACACACATGGTGAGCATGTGTGTGAGTGTGTGTGTGTGTGTGTGTGTGTGAGTGTGTGTGTGTGTGTGCAGACATGCTGGCGAGTCTCCGGACAGTTTGAGCTCTCTGGTGGAATTTCACACTCGGTTGGAAGCTCCTCTCAGCTCCTCTCAGCTGCTCTCTCGCCCTCCTCATCTCCTCTCTCACTTTCTGTGGCTCTCGTCTCGCCTGACCTTTCACCCCTCAGACTCACGTTCAGGTGGGAATCAGAACCAGTAGAAAAGCCAGTACAAAACCAGTAAGCACCCCGAACAGACTGGGTACTGGAGCTCTTCTCTGATGGGAAGCTCTGAGACGAAGAGAAGTCGGATTCTGCTCTGTAATCTGAGCTTATCAAACCAATTAATCACTTCATTGATTCTGAAGGCGGAGTCATGGCAGAAACATTAAGGTAAAATCTGGGGGGCCAGGCTGAACCCTAAATACGCCTCTGTATCAGTGGTACCTTCACATGTCAGATGTTGGTTTTGTATTTTTCACTGATATCAGTCTGGATGTTCCTCTAAAACGAGCTGAACCGTTGACTCATCTGACCACAGCACACGTCTCCACTGTATTTCGGTCCATCTGAGATGAGCTCAGGCCCAGAGAGCTCTGACGTGTTTCTGTATAGAGTTGATGTAAGACTCTCTCTGTGTGTAACAGAGTCTCAGGTCGGTTTTCTTAATGCAGCGGCGACCTGTGTTCAGTAACAACAGGTTTCTGAAGTACTGGTTTCCAGCTTTGCCCTACACAGACTGAGATCTCTCCAGATACCCTAAATCTTTTCACAATATCATGTAGAGTAGATGGTAAATGACCTGAGTTGTTCACAATCTTGCATTGAGAAATGTTTTTTCTGATCTGATTGATTCTCTCCTGAAGTTTGGAACACAGTGGTGAGCCACGCCCCCGTTAAGGTAAACCAGGCATTAAATAATATTAATAATTATAATAATAAAAATAAAAAATAAGATGATATTTACACTAACTAATAAAATAAATAATGATAGTATTAATATTAATAATAAGAAAAAATAATAGAAATAATAATAATAGTATTAATTATAATAATAATATAATAATAATAATAATAGAAACAATAACAATAATATGATAATAATAATAATTGTATTAATAATAATAATAATAATAATAATAATAATAATAATAATAATAATGGACGTTTATCAGAAGAACTAAATGCTTTTAATTTTGGCTTAGACTGCTGTGGACTGATGTGGACGGGGTGTGTGTGTGTGTGTGGGGGGGGGGTAAATATTTATGAACCAGATGAATCGGTTTCTGGCCTGAATTCCAGCAGGTCTTTTTATTCAGATTAAGATCTCGAGGGGAAGCAGCTAGAACCTGATTTTGTTCTGATCTGGTACCTCAGAGGTTCTTCTCTCGGCGTGATGATCTCTCCGTCAGTTCTCTGTGTTCCTCGGTGTTGGAGAAGGTTCCAGCTCGTTTCTGTTCATCTTCAGTCACACGCCGTGAATTAAGTGTTTGTGTTTGTGATGGGGAGACGCCCGAGGGCCCGGCGCATATCTGAGCGCTGATCACAGGGGGGTTAAAAGGTCCGAGCGAGGTGTGTGTGTGTGTGTGTGTGTGTGTGTGTGTGTGTGTGTGTGTGATGGAATGATTCATTAGACTGCAGATTTTTGGAACTCGTCCCCATGTTTGGTTACCTGGGCGACGTCCAACACACATGAACCCAAAACACGAGAGCATGAGGGGAACATGAGGGGAACATGAGGGGAACATGAGGGAACGTCGATCACAGCGATGTTACGATCGTAAAGGAATGTGATGGTAATAACGGGGCGTGTGTTTGATCTGCAGCAGAGTCGCCTCACAGCAGGAAGGGTCTGGGTTTAATTCCCCTGGGTCCTTTCTGTGCAGAGTTTTGTATGTTCTCCCTGTGTCTGTTTCCTCTATGTCTGGGTTTCCTCCCACAAGTACAAAGACATGCAGCGAGGCCAAGAGACTCTGACCAGGACAAACCATATAAACCCATCAACACCAGTTCAATCATCACCTCCTCAAACCAGAGGCTCCATCCCAAATCACATCTTAATTGAATCCTGTCATTTGGGACGCTGCACCTGAATCAGAAATGCTTCTGTATGATGGACTGATCCTCACACGTCTTTACTGACCAATCACGACGGAGGTGGGCGGAGATGTCAGGAGCTCCGGTTCAGACCTCTGGGAACCCAAAACGCCCCCCCCCCCCCCCCCCCCCCACCACCACTTCGTTTTATCACCACCATTCAGACACCTTTAGGAACACTGACTGAGATATCAAAGATCATTAGAGCGCCGACTGCATGGGTCAGGATACCCGTTGACAGACACACAGGCTGAGAGAACATGCCAAACTCTTCATGTCTCTATGTGTGGACTTTCGAGCTGTGATGCTTGATGACTGGTTTCTCTTTGAAGTTCTCCATGCAGGAAGTGAGGTGTGACGCTTCTCATTCAGACTTTCTCCACTAACGGCGTCTCTCCGTTTAACACCGTCAGAGACGCGTGACGTCATCGTCTGAGGAGGAGCTGATACATCTGTCACCACACACACACACACACACACACTCACATACACACTCTCAAACTCAAACACACACACACACACACACACACACACACTCACACACACACACACACTGCACCAGCGTGCCACCCACAATATAAAATATTTTGCATCAATCAGAAATGTACAAATGCTAAAATTATCGATTCAAAAATGTATTTCACCTTTAATTCATCTTATTTACACACATTTGGGATCCTGAATTTTATTTTGGGTTTAATTAGGATTTTATTGGGATTTATTTTGTACTAAATGTATCATATTTTTCATATTAATATTCAAACACAATTCTTTGCTCTGATCTTGAATATTTTAATAGAAATAAACAATACATGATATAAATTATTTATTTATAATAATAATTTAATTTAGGCACCTAACAAGAGTCAGTAATTGAGAATGATTGCCATGGCAACAGCTAATAAAAAAAAAGATGATCAAATAATTATGTTTTATTTATTTTTTTATTCCTGTTTAATTAAAAAATTATTTTTCTTTTTAATTGCAGATTGGACGGTGTGGTGATCAAAGCGTCTCTCTCTGTATGAAGTAAAGAAGGTTCCATAACTTCTGAGGAACTGTTAACCCTTTTCCACCGACGTGGAACGGAGCCCGTTCCGGTTCCCGAACTTAACTTTGAACCGGTTCCGTGTGTTTCCACCGGAAAAAAGAGGTTCCAGACAGCGAACTAGCGGGCCAATCTGGCACCACAGAGTACTTTTCAGCCCAAACCGTGACGTCACCTGTGGGCGTGTCATGTTGTACAGCATAGCGACAGCAACAATGGCGTCCGCTGGGGTCTCGTATGGAGCGTAATGCTGCATTTTTATCTTTTAAACTTCACCTGATCACATTTTGAGCCAGTTTGCCGCTGATATTTTCAAAGCGCCTTTAAAAAGATGAACTGTGAGATATTACGAGATAAAAGTGACCCGGACAGAACGAAAAACGCTTAATGTGAAAAATAAAGCGTGAAGCTTTTTCAATTCCCCGAGCTGCATCAACACACGAGAAGTAAATCCAGTTAAACACAGATACACGTGGTATTTTAGACTGGATTTGATGTTTATTTCACACAGATGTTTGTTCGTGTTGTGGAACTTTAGTGATCGGCAAATCGGCTATTGTGCCGAGAGTCGCGGTGATAGTGAAGCGCAAAACTCTTCTCACATCAATAAACTAAAGAAAACAACAACTGAGACAAACACGTCACGTCTTCTTATCTGATAGCTGATCGCTGCTTTTTGCATAAAAACAAACATCTGTAACAACACAAATGCTCGCACATAATCCACACACTCCACCATGATATTACTGCTCTTAACTTCGTTAAAAACTGGT
>NC_086004.1:372500-380000 GCF_030014385.1 Trichomycterus rosablanca
ACATTTCAAAAACAAGTAGTATTAAAATAGAGGAAGCTTTTTGGAGTATGTCTGTGGGGATTCAGGAGTGAGGTGAAACACAACCAGGGAATCAGATATGACTAAACTGAGAGGAAAACCAGTTCCAAAGAACCAGTCTAAAGTATTGGGACAGAACATTCAGTCGTCCACCCTGCAGGAGTTTGGGGAACAGGAATGCGCCGGTGCTGCACCACTGGATCTTTTGATGTGGGTGAGATGGATGGTCAGAGCGATTGTTTTGGACTGGGGTTAAAACCGCCGGCTGGGTCTGGCCTCACCGCGGAACACGGCAGAATTCCGAGGATGAACCTCCTCACCGTTTCCTTCTTAATGTCTTTCATATGGAGTCAAACAAATTACCACGTCCCAAAAATGTACGGCTCGGGGCCCGAGGGGACCGGTGCACAGAACTGGAACCTGAGCGCCTTTATACTCTCGAGTACTTTTCCAACACAAATTCTATCAAATAAACATGCCAGTAGGTGGAATTGCTGATCAAAACGACGAGGTACGGATCTTTAACCGACCTATTAACTACACCACACAGCCAAAAGTATCTGGACACCCACTCATAAGTTCACTGGACATTTATTCATTCCTTCATTCAGTGTCTGCTTCATCCTGGTCAGGGTCACGGTGGGTGCATTTCACTGGGTGAAGGGCAGGACACACCCTGGACAGGTCGCCACTCACTGTGTGTCTTCGTACTGTTGGAGGAAACCCACACAGACACGAGGAGAACATGCACAACTCCACACAGAAAAGACCCTCACAGTTCCACCTGGGAATCGAACCCAGGACCTTCTCGCTGTGACGTGACAGTGCTACCTCTCTTCCCTAGACCAGCCTTCAACCTTCTTTTCTAAAAAGTCAAGATTTCGGACTGTCTGTGGGAATTTAAGCACATTTAAACTAACTAGATCAAGATCACGTCGAGTCATAGTGATCCTGGGACAGGAACAGATTCTATTTACCTGTTAGTAGTGGATTCTGTTTACCCCCCCCCCCCACACACACACACACACACACTTGTCATACCACCTACTGGAAGGAGACGAGTTCTCATTAGAGACCACAAGGCTACAACTGCTTTACCTAAAGTCTAGCAGGTAAAGCAGCTAAAAGACTCTCCATATGAGAGGTGACTGTTATAGTCACAAAGAGGGACACGCCCATATAAATGCCCCCTCTCACTGTGCTGAATCCTGATGGAATAGATTTCGAGGGGATTTGTTGTTGATATCTGCTGGAGTGAATCGGATGATGGTGAATCCAGACTCCTCGTCTTCATCGCTCCTCCTCGTCTTCGATCCTCCCTCTTCAGGGATTTTCTGATGTCACTGCGCTGACGTTCATGACGTTGTTGACGTTCCTCGTTTCGTGTTTCGGTTTTGGCATCCTCCCGTGCGGCCGCGCCCCCCCCCTGTCAAAAACGCCAGGCGTACAGAAAGCAGCAGGTCGAAAAACAGTCTGCACCCCATCAGATCCTCTAACACCGCTGAGCCGTGTTTACGTTACAGCTGTAATGGTTTCACACATCACTGAGATCCGAAATCTAATCCAGCCCTGATTACACCCCCCTGTCCAATCAGACGGGGTGAAGATCTAATCCCATCTGATCACAGCAGCCTCCATTCTGACGGGGATATAAAAGACATGTTGGAAATGATGTCTTAGTGGTAGATGGAACAGTGGACAGCAGGATTCAAATCCAGGTTCTGCTATGCGGCCACTGTTGGGCCCTTGAGCGAGGCCCTTATCCCTGTCTGCTCAGGGGTCAATGCTCAATGGCTGACCCTGTGCTCTGACCCCAGCTTTCAAACAAGCTGGGATCTACATATAAAGAATTATATTGTACTGAGATTGTGTTCAAATCTCAGCTCTACTACCAACCAGCCGGGCGCCTATACAGACATGGATTTCTCATAGCTGCTGCAGTTACGCCCTCTGCTGGCTGATCGATGGTGCTGCACAGAGACGGGGGATACTGGAGATCAGTGCGTGACTCTCTGTGTGCGATACGGATCTCCGTATGAATGAAGTTAAAGCTTAAATGTGATATTTTCTCTCCTGTTTTAATGATTGTATCTCCTGTCCCAACTTTTCTGAAACTTTTCTGGGGTTTGTGTTTAATCAGAGATTTAAATGATTTAAATGATTAATATATTTAATTATTTGGACAGATTGTGAGCAGCACATCTGAACATCTCGTTCGTTTCCTCTGTGGATTAAAGACTTTTAGTCTGTTTGACTCTGGTGTAATTTCTGCTTTGCTTTTTGACCCTGACTGGCCCCCGTACGAGGCAGTGCAGATCACAGGAAGTGGCATCACCTGTGCTCTGTGTGGTTTGGTGATTTATCTGCACCAGGTTTAGAGTTCATGCTGATGTTCATCTTCTGGACTGGGAGCTTCGGTTCTCCTGAACGTCTCTGAGGACACCATGTTCCTCTGAGGCCCACAGTGGAGCTCCAGCTTCAGCTTCCTGTCCTGGTGGATTTGGAATAACATGTGAGGATGGAGCTCATGGATCTGGACGTTGAGCTGAAACCTTCATCCTGATCAGAACCAACTTTGGTGAGTCCATGAGGTTTCTTATTTATTAATCTGTGGTTCTGAACTTGGTTCTGTGTTTGGTTCTTTGTGAAGGTCTTTATAGGTTCTTTAAAAGTGCACACACACTCACACACTCACACACACAACACACAACACACTCACACACACTCACACACTCACACACTCACACACTCACACACTCACACACACAACACACAACACACTCACACACACTCACACACTCACACACACAACACACTCACACACTCACACACTCACACACTCACACACTCACACACTCACACACTCACACACTCACACACACACATACTCTATAGAGCCAAAAGTAATTGGACGACTGATTGTGAGCTTGTATAAAATAGAGCGACTCTGTGGGATCTTTTTATCTAGAACAGCAGCCGCTCTTCTGAGAAGCTTCTCACAAGACTTTGAAGTGTGTCTGTGGGAATTTGTGCACGTTCAGTCAAAACATGACAGCATTTGTACGGCTGGGCGCTGATTGATCAGTCAATGTTCTGATTCATCCCAGAGCTGTTGAGTGGGGCTGCGCTCAGGACTCTGTGCAGGACACTGGAGCTTTTATTCATGTCTCATGCTGGAACAGGACAGGTCCTTCCCTAATCTGTTGCTGCAAATTTGATTGATTTATTGCATCTGAACTTGATCGTTATGAACTGAGTGACGTATTGATCCGGGGTCACATTTATCATAAACCACGTCCACATAACACTTAACGTAACGCTCTGGTCTGTACACTCAGTGATGGTTTAACTGGTTATCCTGCAGCTCCAGCAGAGCGTGGTCCAGGTCCCAGGTTCCTGAGGTTCAGACAATGATGATTCAGGGCTGACCTGCTGATTTTGGCTCTGGTTAGGTGTTACTGGGACGGACGTCCTGTTTCCAGTGAACCCAGTAAAATTCCTCCAGCGTCTGTTTTCCATCACGAGCTGAACAGCAACGATTAAACGTAGAGCCGCCGATCAGACGTCTCATTATTATTATTATTATAATTATCTCATAACGAGACGTTAGAACCTCAGAACCATCCAGAAAGAACCGCAATAATGATTAATGCAGACTGTCGTAGTGGAACCGGAACCCTGACCGTTTAGTTCTGTGTTTGGTTCTGTGTTTGATTTTGAACTGGGTTCTAATCTTGGTTCTGTGTTTGGTTCTGAGCTTGGTTCTAAGCTTGGTTCTGACTTTGGTTCTGAGCTTGGTTCTGTTCAGGAACCAGTTCAGTTCAGAAACCGCACAGATGATAAATGCATACTGTCGAGTGGAACCGGAACCCTGACCGCTTTACTCCTGTGCTTGGCGTTGTGTTTACGGTTCTGGACCTCCTCTGACGTGTGGATTTTTGATGTGAAGTGAAAGGTGTCGGACGGACCGATGGGAGACGTGAAGCGTTCAGCCACGTTCTCACCGCGTCACGGTCGCCTCATTCTTTATGCTTGTTACAGCAAAGCATGCTGGGAAATTCACCCTGGTTCACCCTTCATTTCAGCACTGAGCATTAAACTCATCACGGCGTCTCAGATCCGCTCCTGTAACCGCTCACAACATCAGATGTAGAATCGACGTGCCGCGGTGCTCACCACGTATCATTCATCTGATCATCAAGCTGCTGAAGCAGGACGACATGGCAAAGGGAGCACAGAGGCGCTGATCATTCTTCTCCCAGTTTAGTCGTAGCCAGTTCCTCTTCCTCTGCTGGAGACCCAGACGGTGTATGAGGAGGGTATATTCTCCTGACACGCCCTCCCTCCGACACGCCCGCGCTCCACCGACCCCTTCTTATCCCCCCGTATTTCGGTGGATCGGTGGGTGAGGTCGGTCTCACTCACGGAGAGTCACGCACTGATCTCCAAGTTCCTCCACTTCTACTAACCAGGGTCCTTACACAGCCTCCAAGACCCCGCCCACTTTTTAGTGATGTCTTTTCCCACCCAGCAGACTAGTGGCTGATTTTGTCTGCACTGCCTATCGTGGCCACTAGGGGCGCCGGCGGCAGCATGACGTCCCTCTTCCGGAGCGGACCCCTAGAGTCCAAGTCAAGCCACATGTCTTAAGGTTATAGAGTCTAAGTCAAGTTGCAAGTCTTTAAGCATTAGAGTCAGAGTCAGACAACGAGTCTTTAGATTAGAGTCTGAGTAAAGCTGAGTTTTAGGCTATAGAGTTTAAGTCAAGTCACGAGTCTTTAAGCTGAGTCCAAGTCGTCACTCCCTGTAGCTGAAGGATTGCTGGATGATACCTGAAAGACTCTTATTGTTCACTTGTTGTTTGTGACGAGTCAGAGTCGAATCATTAGGGACGAGTCAGAGTCGAATCATTAGGGACGAGTCAGAACGAGTCTGAAGTCTGTTTGTATGAGACTGAAGTGTGACTCAGACTCGAGTCCCTAAATCCAGTGCTCATCTCTGTCTCACACCGCCTCGTTTATATTTATAAATATTTATTTATATTTATATAATGATGAGTTATGTTGGAATCATTAGACGGAACATGACTGCAGGAACTGATGGACCAGTGTGATGCAGTGATGAAGTGAAACTGAATAATTATTGTACAGTTTTATTACAGTTTTTATTTTCTACATTATTAATATGAACTGATGTTAAACCATAATAACCAGTAACACCAGTAATAAACACCAGCATGTTAAACCAGTGACGTTCGGCTTTATTTCCACTAAACACTAAAATCGCTTCAGTTTTCCGTCTCCACTCGGCCGCTAGTTAAAACTAAACCGCGGTTCAGGGCTTACAGAGACGTAGCTTTGCTAGCGGCGTGACTCCTTGGGACGGCGAGCAGAACAGAAGCTGATGGAAGCTCACAGCCGCCGTTATTTTCCCATCATGCTCCTCTGTATGAATGAATGAGATGAGAACGGAGGCGAGCAGCGAGGTGTAGCGTTACCACTAAAGATGGAAGCGGATTAGTTTCGCGTCCTGACGGACGATAATTTATGAGCGTTTATGGTCGCGGGCTGCGGTTACGTCGCTCTCAATAAATCAGCGCTGACGGAGTGGGGGGGTGGGGGGGGGGGGGGGGGGGGAGTGAAGGGGGGGGGGCATAATCGGTCTGGAGAGAATCAATCCAAACCACTTCATGTGGGACAGAAAATCAGAAACGATCCCGAATTTTAGAAACGGCGTCACAATTACAGAAACATTAGAACTGGTGTGAAGAGACGGGGGGGGTGAAGGTTTTTTTTGGAGGGGGGGGGTGTTAACCACTCCGTGCACCAGCAAGAACTGTTCAGCACTTCATCAAACACTGATCCTAAAGACTCATGGCTTCACTTGACTCATAGTGTATATAAGTGTAAAGACTCGTGACTTGACTTGAACCCTGGTGTAAGGACTCGCAGTTTGACCTTAAGACTCTAAAGCCTGAAGACTCGTGAGTTGACCTGGACTCTATATATCCTGGTCAGTAAACACGGTTCATCACTCATCTACAAACACGAGTGACTCTGAGCTGAGACTCGTGTGAGCTGAGACTCGTGTGAGCTGAGACTCGTCTGTACAGGCTGTAAATGAGGTGAGTTTAAGCTCAGAAGCTTCTGATGGAGACATTAAAGAAAACGCTGCTGTAAAACTAATCCATAAAGCAGAGAGACGCATTACTGTACCGAAGGAGAGTGTGTGTGTGTGAGTGTGTGAGTGTGTGTGAGTGTGTGTGAGTGTGTGTGAGTGTGTGTGAGTGTGTGTGAGAGTGTGTGAGAGTGTGTGAGAGTGTGTGTGTGAGAGTGTGAGAGTGAGAGTGAGTGTGTGTGTGTGTGAGTGTGAGTGAGTGAGTGTGTGTGTGTGTGAGTAAGTGTGAGTGTGTGTGTGTGAGAGAGTGAGTGAGTGAGTGTGAGTGAGTGTGTGAGTGAGTGTGTGTGTGTGTGTGTGTGAGTGAGTGTGTGAGTGAGTGTGTGTGTGTGTGTGAGTGAGTGTGAGAGTGAGTGTGTGTGTGAGTGAGTGTGAGTGAGTGAGAGTGAGTGAGTGTGTGTGTGTGTGAGTAAGTGTGTGTGTGTGTGTGTGTGTGTGTGAGAGAGAGAGAGTGAGTGAATGAGTGTGAGTGTGAGTGTGTGTGTGTGAGTGAGAGTGAGTGAGTGTGTGTGTGTGTGTGAGAGAGTGAGTGAGTGTGTGTGTGTGTGTTAGAGAGAGAGTGGGGCTCGGCTCAGGAATGTCACACTCGATGGCACTTGACGCCACTAAGCTGTCAGTATGACGAATAGCAGTGAAGCAGAGACTCTTTCTGTCACACACACACACACACACACACACACAAAATCCCCTGCACATACTTTATACACACACACACAGTTTCAATATTCACACACACACACACACACACACACTACTCCTACTGACACATGTGCACACACAACTTTTACTCCTACACACACACACCATATATGTGCACATACACTCTTCATACACACACACACACACACACACAACCCCTGCACACACCTTTTACACAATACACAAACACTTATGTATGTATATATATAAACACACACACACTACCCACCACAAATATTTTATACACGCAGTTTAAAAAAGCACATACACACACACAACTTTTACACACACACACACACTACATATATGCACACACACACGACTCCTACACACAAACACACACACAACCCCTGCACATACTTTATACACACCTTTTAAATACACACACACAATTCTTACGCATACACACTCTACTCCTACACACACAACCCCTGCTCATACTTTACACACACACACACACACACACACACACACACACACACACACACACACACACACACACTTATACATATACACACGATTTTAATAAAACACACCACACTACATGTCTCCACAGATATGATTGGCTGTGTTTGGGGGCTTCCTTCTACCAGTCCAATAAGGTTG
>NC_086004.1:385000-477500 GCF_030014385.1 Trichomycterus rosablanca
GTGAGTGTGAGTGTGAGTGTGAGTGTGAGTGAGTGTGTGAGTGTGTGAGTGAGTGTGTGAGAGTGTGTGAGTGTGAGTGTGAGTGTGAGTGTGAGTGTGAGTGTGAGTGTGAGTGTGAGTGTGAGTGTGAGTGTGAGTGAGTGTGTGAGTGTGTGAGAGTGTGTGAGAGTGTGTGAGTGTGAGTGTGAGTGTGAGTGTGAGTGTGAGTGTGAGTGTGAGTGTGAGTGTGAGTGTGAGTGTGAGTGTGAGAGAATATACCCTCCTCAGTACACCACCGGGGTCTCCGAACTCCAGCATCAGAACACAAACGCGTCCCGACAGTAAACGTTGATTTTAAATGAAGAACGTTTATCATCGCTGCAGCAGATTATTATTTTACACACCGGGCGGGTAAATAAATCCAGTAAAAAGCAGGAGGGGTGCGGGTGTCCCCTCTGAAACCTCAGTTAGTTCATGACGTTGACCTGGTGCCTTCCAAACACGCTCCTGCTTTCTAGCGGGGCCCCGTGTCAGTACCCGGGGGGTCCCGGAGCAGCGGGGTCCCTGACACACTGCAGCCTTGTGCTGAAGGTAAAAAATAAAAGCAGTTTTTAAGCCGGTGAGTCCCGGCGTGCAGCTGCTTTTTATTGGAGACGTGACTGATGTTTACGTTTCTCTCAACACATCAGACCCCGAACGAAACACAAACCCAGACACACAGGTCAGGGAAACAAGCTTCAGACATAACAAACGTCTCACCTACAGAGAGTTACAGAGTCGCTCCGGCTCTCACCGAGGTTTAATAAAGGAATTAAAGCTGCGACGCTCCACGCTGGATCTGAAGTGATGCTGAATCCTCGTCTCATTCAGACGCCACGTCTCAATTCAGGACGGAGACGCCATCGAGAACATCGACACAGATCAACCCAGAACAATGAAAGAACAATAACGAGGGGAAACAAACGAGAGAGTGGAGTGAAGACAAAACCTCTATTAAGCTATTAAGTTAATTAAAATAAATGATTATAACTACTATTATTACTATTACTAGGTGATTAACATTTATTAAATATTATTTATCTGATTCCTAATTATTTTGTAATTACAAATTCCTGCTCATAAAAGTTTGGACACCCCTGATAAAGTGTGTAAGGAAAAACACCGATAAAATTAATGATCCAAAATAAAATGTAATTCTTACATTAAAAAAAAAAAAAAAAAAAAAAAAAATACAATAAACCTTTTAATAAATCTTTTAATTAATTTTTAACCCACAGCCATAAAAAAGCCAAAATTATTTCTGTTTGTATCTGAGTTTTCAAACTTACATTCTTTTATTTATTTTAAAACTGCAGCTTTTTTATTTTATTTTAACATTATGAATATTAATCATAATAAAAATCTAAAATTATGGATAATAGAAAAAAATTGTCTAGATGTGGACTTAATACTGACTAAATATAGACTAAATAAATAAATAAGACTAAATATTGAGTAAATATGTTATAAATTCTGACTAAATATTGACTAAATAAGTAGACTAAAAACTGTATAAATATTTTCTAAATATTGACTAAATAAACAAATAAATAAATAAGAATAAAAACTGTATAAATATTTTCTAAATATAGATAAAATACTACCCAAATATCGACTTAATACTGACTAAATAAATACTGTCCAAATATTATCTAAATATAGATGAAATACTGTCTAAATATAAAATAAATATAAATAAATAAGTGGACTAAATAATGAATATTAAATGAAATATTATCTAAATACTAGCTTAAATATACACCAAATATGGATGAAATACCGCTAGGTTTCCATTATTTTGTCCACAGTAACCCTAACCCTTCTGTAGAAGAATTTCTGACCGAGTTCCTGTCGTCCTGCTCCGGGGACGCTCGGGTCCTGCTGGGTGTTTCCGATTCATTTCACTCATTCATTTCTATCATCGGTTCCACCGCGTCACCAAATCAATCACTCACTCACTCATTCCTAACAGGAGGTTCTGGGATTTTCCCATCATGCTCCACTCCCGCCCGAGCGCCGTGATTCGTCCCTGAAGATTTACCCGCGTGTGAGTCTCACAGTAGAATAACAAAACCCCGAACTCCTGACCCAATCACGCCGTCCTGAACCTTTATGGTGTTTATTTTCTCTCCCGGTTCCTGGTTCTGATTCCGCTGCTGCTGCTGGCAAAACCGCCACCCTGAGCCAGAAGGTCCGGAGACTCTCACGCAGCCTGGAGCCAGGCGCTTCTTTTCACCTACCAGTGGTGAAGCATCACAGAGAGCCTTAATACACACGGAGAATTCCATCTCAGACTAGTACAACTAGCACACTGTTAACTGCTAATAATGGGCGTATCTGAGGGAGGGAGGAAGGGTCAGATGGGGTTCCCTTATTGCTGCTGCAACAGCGACTCCTGCTGTCTGGTCCTTTCATCATTATCCAAAGCTTGGATGATGATTGGCTGGTCCTTAGAGACACTGATCAGAAGTTCAAACCGCGTCTCCAGAACCCTGGAACAGGGTGGCACTACCAGCTCTGCCAGCGTGCCAACATTAATGCTACCAGACCCACTGGGGAGGAGCTGTGAGGAAAGAGGGGGGCAACAGTTCATTTACGGCTGTCTCTGTAAGCCCTGTTCTGTACAGAGCGGGCGCCGGTGGTGCCAGTCTGACCGTGCCAGCTGATGGGTTCCTCTCTGTAGTAAACAGAAGAACGCCAGAGGTGCGAATATTTAAGTTCCCAGGCTGAAGTGGACCCACATGTTCCTGTTCCGTCAGTCCTGATGTGCTTAATCAGGCTGGGGGGGGGGCAGTGTGTGTATGTGTGGGGGGGGGGGGCAGTGCGGCGGGTACTTACAGGCGCTGAATGAATGATGGTGCCCATGTGTGGGCTTTTGAGGGAACATGAAAGGAGGTCTGGATAGATCGGCAATCAGATCAGCGTCGGCTCAGGATCCGTCCAAAACTGTTCCAGGCTGCAGGGTGCGCAGGGGTCACGGCTGCGTCCCGAATCGCTATCAGGAGCAACAGCAAGGAGAGGAACGGGCACCAGCGCATCAGGGTCCAGACTACCTGGCATTACGCTGTCATGCACCGGACTGTTGATCAAAAGTATGTGGACACCATGCAGCTCCATGAAGATAGAACCGCCTCCAGTGTTCGGGAAAGATTTTGGACTGTGTGTGTAGAAATTTGTCCACATTTAGGTACTGATGCAGGATGAGAAGGTTCTAAAAAGGTGTTCAAGGACCCTGAAGTTCCTCCACACCATCAGGGTTTGATTTTCAGGACAAAAAGGGTCACGTTTTTGGGATTTCGGTGACCGGGGTCTCTGTGGGCCGGTCCGTGTCCTCACCTGTGGGTTCCTCCAGCAGGTTCCTCAGTGATGAGGAGCTTAGCCGTTCAGCTGGAGTGCCAGTGTAGAAGTTGCAATGGTGATTTGCTTAAGGACCTTGCTCAGGGGTCCATCAGAAGGGCTTGATCCAAGGAGCTTCTGCATACTAGTCCAGTTCCTTTACCACAGACCGGTCGGGCCTCCCACAGCTGGATGGGAAATGCCTCGGGTTCCACCAGAAACAGCTGGAATCGTCCTCAGTGGTCACCACATGAATGTGATGGACACCAGGCCGAGGGGCGTCCACATATTTTTGGCTCGTGTTTGTGGTGCCCGACAGAAGTGAGACGAACAAACGGAGACGAGTTTGGGGTTCGGGGTCGACATCTGATCCACACACCGCACTAATGAGCATGAAATTATTCAGCAACTTTCCAGATGTGTACAGATGTGTGTGTGTGTGTGTGTGTGTGTGTGTGTGTGTGTGTGTGTGTGTAACGCAGCATGTTTTAGTGATAAACACAAGCTCTGCTGTCCAACTTACACCAGAACAAACATCCTTCCACCGGCCTGGATCTAATCTACATCATCACCAGGATGATGGATGAAGGAACCGAGGAGGAGAGAGGAACTCCACTACAACAGGAGAAAACAAACCACACCGCCAAAAGTATCTGCACGCCTGATCATGAGCTCGTATTAAACAGAGCGACCCGCTGTGTGATCTTACAGCTAGAACAGCAGCCGCTCTTCTGAGAAGCTTCTCACAAGACTTTGAAGTGTGTGTGTGGGAATTTGTGCTCATTCAGTAGTACGGCAGGGCGCTGAATGATCAGTCGGTGTTCTGGTTCATCCCAGAGTTGTTGAGTGGGGCTGAGCTCAGGGCTCTGTGCAGGACGCTGGAGCTTTTCTTCATGTCTTTATAGAGCTCACTCACTCTTCCCTAAACTGTTGCTACAAAGTCAGAAGGACTCAACAAATATGTTGGATCATGTTTTTGCATCGGTGTAAAGAAGCTCCAGCGTCCTGCTCAGAGCCCTGACCTCAGCCTCACTCAACAGCTCTGGGATGAACCGGAACACCGACTGATCGTTCAGCGCCCAGACATACTGACTGAACGAGCACAAATTCCCACACACACACTTCAAAGTCTTGTGAGAAGCTTCCCACTTTAAAAAGTCACGTCCCAGTTTAAAAGCTCTGTGGTGGCTCAACAGGCACAACTGAGTGTGTCTGAGGGAGGGAAGGTGTGATTTAGGTTCTCCACAGTGACTCCTGCTGTCTGCTCAGGGAACTGCATGAGTAGTGAAGGAACACGGAGCACAGCGACCTTATGGATGCAATCAGAGTAAAAAAAAGAAACGTATAGGAAATTCAGATGTCGGAGGAGTCGAGTGCTAGTCTGAGACTCTCCTGAGCCAGGCTGTGATTGGGAATTGGATATGACCACGTTGGGAGAACAGAATGAAACCTTGAATGATATCACGACACACAGAGGAGCTGCAGAATAACAGAAACCTCCCGGTGTCCTTATACTTTTGAACCCGACCGTATAACCGTGATACGTGCGGTTGTGTACAGTTGCTATGGTAACCCTGATGGAACCCACGACCTCCTGTAATGGTTTAAGTGCGCTGATCATTAAACCGGCGGTTGAGTGATGTAGGATCAGAGCTCATCACGGAGATCTTTGATCCTCAACCTTTGCTAATTGGATTCTCATTGATCCCAGAACATCTGCTGAGGATTACGGGCCCCCCAGGGGCCGCTGGGGAACGGGATCAACACGACGGGGCCGTGTAAGGGCCCGGACTCACGCTCCAGGATGATCAGGACAGTTCTGAGGCCGGTTTCACCTCCTGACCATCAACTTATCATCTCTGATGACCCTGAGATCTCAAATTAGACAAATGTCTCAAATGTTTTATTTCTGTACTTTCTCCCAGTTTAGTCGTAGCCAGTTCCTCGTCCTCTACTGGAGACCCCGGTGGTGGACGAGGAGGGTATATTCTCCTGACACGCCCTCTTTCCGACACGTGAGTGCTTCACCTTGACTACTGCGGTGGATCGGCGCGTGAGGTCCGCGCTGATCTCCACGTTCCTCCACTTCTGTACAGGCGTCGAAGACTCCGCCCACTTTTTATTCCCTTTTTTTCCCACCCATCAGACTAGCGTCCGATCGTGCCTGCTAGGATTGCCCAGCCTACCGGTAGCAGAGCTGAGATTAAAACTCGGGGGGGGGAGTCAGAACTCCAGCGCTGGTGTGCTGCTGCCGCGCCCAGACTGTAGGTGTCACTGTTGCAGCAGAAGGGAGGTGAATACGCGCCCGGACGTTCCCTCACACAGTAACGCCTACTGCACCACCGCAGAGCTCCTGACGATATGTATTTATTTAATACTGGATGATTGATGGTGCTGCACAAAGACGGGGGATAATAGAGGTCAGTGTGTGACTCTCCGTGCACGATACGGATCTCCATATGAACCCTGGTGCAGGTGAAAAGAAGCGGTCGGTGCTGCACATGTGTCGGAGGGGGCGTGTTAGTCATGACCCTCCTCGGGCAGGAGTAGAGGTGAAATACTATCTGGGAATTGGATATGACTAAATTGGGAGGAAAATGGGGGGTAATATTACAATGAATTAATTAAACACTTCCAGTTTTGTTTGGCAACAGTTTAGGGGAGTTCGTTTCCAGTTCCAGCACGACTGTAAGCAGGCTGGCACAGTTCGTGTCCCACGCAGGACCTGATTGGTTAATGTTGGGACACTAAAACACACCCGTGATTCCAGAATCCATTTCTAGGTGAGTGAAGTTACACTGAACCTGAAGCACCGCGATGGTGTGTGTGATGTTTGTGTGTGTGTGTGTGTGTGTGTGTGTGTGTGTTTATATAATGGTGTAAGTGCATTCCTGCAGTCGGAGCTCTCAGTTCGGTGACGAGTGTTTGACAGTCGGGAATTTCTTCTCGTCTCTCCGTCGATTAGGAGCGGGTTCGAGCCCCGGAGAAGAAGTCATGTTTGTTTGGAGATGCCACTCAGTGCCAGGGTCGGTGCCAGGGTCAGCGGCGCTCTGTGCCAGGGTCAGCACCGCCCGGTGTGTGTTACATCAGTGTGTGTTTAATATCTTCAAGCTGTTGTGGAGTGAAGAGGTAGCTCACACACACACACACACACACACACGATGCTGAGAGCGTAAAATCTACACACTATGTAACCAAAAGTATGTGGACACCCAATCATATGCTTATAGTGCATCCGATTCCAGCACAATAGCATTCAATAAATTCCAGCCCACAAGGCAGCTGGAAAAGCCCAAGAGAATCATAAGAGAACTCCAAATACTGAAAATTCCAAGAAAATCCCAAAAAGATCTAAAAAAAAAAAATCCCAAAAAGGAACTCAAGAAAATCCGAAAAAGATCTTAGGAAAATAAAAAAAATTCAAGAAAATCATTAAAAGATCTCAAACTAAATTCCAAGAAGATCTCAAGAAAATCCTAATAGAATTCCAAGAACAAACCACAGGAATTCCAAGAAAAGTTTAAGAGTATTTTAAATCCCAAAAAATCCCAGAAAAATTTCAAGAAAAGCTAAAGGAAATCCCGAAAGGATTCCAAGATAATCACAAGAGAATCCCAAATAAATAGAAAAAATTAAATAAACCAATAATTAAATATATATCTTAAATATATGTGCATTATAGAGTGCATTGAGAGCTAAACTTATATAATTAAATATAATCTACAGTATTACTAATGAGTAAAAATAAAAACCTGTTTAAATCATGATAATACTGGAAACCATGATAAAATGTCTGTCTGTCTGTCTGTCTGTCTGTCTGTCTGTCTGTCTGTCTGTCTGTCTGTCCACCCGACCAGCAAATGCAACCTTTGAGACCTGGGTTTGAATCTCTGAGGTGCTATTTGCCGGTCCAGCATGTTTCACTTTTTTTATATAATAAATAAAAATAAAACCCTGTTTTAATGATGATAATATTATAAACCTTGATAAATGAAGAGTTGTCGCTCTATGAGGGTTCAGTACCGGGCCGGACGGGTGCCGTGTGTCCCCGTGACTGTGTGTGAGTGTGTGAGTGTGTGAGTGTGTGAGTGTGTGAGTGTGTGAGTGTGTGAGTGTGTGAGTGTAATTACCGGCTCACACACACACACACACACACGTGAGCGCGGTGATGACATCACTCTGAGCTGTTTTTTTCGGCGTGTTTTTATTGTGTATCTGCAGTTTGTCTGAATAAACAGCGCTGACCTGCAGAACCAGCAGAACACGGAACACCGGGGTTCTGGAGAACATCAGTCCAACATCAGCCAGAGGCTCAAAGACTCTCAGTACAACTACAGAGAGAGAAGATCCAGAGTTCTGGTCTGAACCCACAAACGGGGGTTTTCATTCTTACACTCGTACAAGTCCAGATAGAGCTCAAAGAAAATCACACATACAGAACATCTTAAAGACCAAGAAAAGATAAAAATGATCTCGAACAAATCTCAAAAAAGCTCAAAACAACCCACCCCCCAACAAAAAAGGATCCCAAAAAAATCTAAAGAGAATCTCAAATACAGAAAATCTTAAGAAAAGACCAAGTGAATCCTGAAATGATTCAAAGAACAACCCAAAAGAATCCCAAGAAAATCTTAAGAAAAGATCAGACAATATCACAAATTCAGAAATTTCCAAGAAAATCTCAAGAAAACTCAAAAGAATCACAAATCCAGAAAAGACCAAGATAATCCTGAAAGGATGCAAAGAAAAACCCAAAAGAATCCCAAGAGAATATCAAACAGATCTTAAGAAAAGCTCAAAAGGATCTCAAGAAAATCACAAGAGAATCCCAAATCCAAAAGAAAAAATTCAGAGAAAATCTCAAGATAATTAAAAATCACAAATCCAGAAAAATTCCAAAGACAAAGTCCAAGAAAAGACCAAGAGAATCCTGACAGAATCTCAAAAGGATCTCAAGAATATCCCAGGAGAATCCCAAATACAGAAAGTCCCAAGAAAATCATAAGAGAATTCCATACCAGGAAATCCCAATAAAAGCTTAAGAGTATCCCAAATCAAGAAAATTCCATAAAAATTCCAAGAAAAGTTGAAGGAAATCCCAAATCCAAAATAATCCCAAGAAAATCCCTGAAGGATTCCAAGAAAATCACAGGAGGATCCCAAATCCAGAAAATCTAAAGGTTTTGGACAGAAGCTCTTCATCATTTTTTAGTTTTGCTAAATAAACACTAAAATCCTTTTAGATTTATTTCTAATTCTCACTTTGCTTTTCCACAACGATCCGGTAAAACGCTGCAGTAAACGCTGCAGCAGAGAGTCGCTAATCCCATAAACACAGACGTCCAGACGTCCAGAAGAAACAAACACGTCTGATTTACTCCGGGTCAGGAAGGGAAAGTTCGGTCAGATCTGGGGTAAGAGTCAAAGGCGACTCCAGGATTTCCAGCTGAAGATTTGGGACATGAGGACGAGCGACCAGGATTATCTGCACCAAACACCGACACCCATCCCACCAGAATAACTCGGTTCTTAGACTGGTTCTTAGAACCTCGGTGCTGTTGAGAGAACCGGCTCACATTTGCACCGTATTTCATTGGAACCGAGGATGCGTCACCACCAGAGGGTGCCACACAGCACACGGCAGAAGTCAACTGTAAGAGTCTGGTGGAGCGCGGAGAATACCTGTGAGGATTTGTGCTGCTTTTTGGTGATAGGAAGACGTTCTCGTTCCTCTACAGCCTGACACGCCCGCTGATGTCATCACGGTTCCTGCTGAAAACCCTGATGCTCTTCGGTTCCACCTGCGAACTAAAGTTCTCCTTTCAGAACCTGTTTATTTTTGATGAAAATGCACCAAACGGTTTAAAATTAGGTTCAGGAACTGGAACTGAACCAGTTCAACGTTGGTTTGAAAGGGCTAATAATGCCCTCAAGAGAGCTTGTGTTGTGCAGCGGTAAAACACACTAGCACACCAGTGCTGACATCTCAGGGTCTTAAGTTCCAAACTCAGTTCTGCTATCAGCCGACCGGGCGCCTACACAACAGCTGACCAGGGATTCCTCATAACTGCTGCAGTTACGCCCTCTGCTGGCTGATTAATGGTGCTGCACAGAGACGGGGGATAATGGATAGCAGTGCATGACTCTCCGTGCATGATACGGATCTCCGTATGAACCCTTTTGGTGCAGGTAAAAAGAAGAGATCGTTACTAGGGGGTGTGTGTTAGTTACGACCCTCCTCAGTCAGAAGTGGTATCAGGGAATTGGGTATGACTCGAGACAGTTGTGCAGTGGTGCAGATTCTTCATGCATCTTGGACGCAGTCTGATGTTCCAACAGAACAACGAGACAAATCAGGTGAGACATGAAGATTTTGGAACAAACTGAACGAAGATCTGGATTTGGCCAAGGGTCAGGGTGAAGGATCCAGGAGTGGTAGCAGGAGCTTGTTGATGGCCATTAAAAGCAGCTGAGGACCTGAAGAAAGCTGATATGAGGTTTTTGTGTGCGTCCGTATATTTTTGAAAAACTCAGTAAAGCTCTGAAATAACTGAAACTGTCCTGCTGAATTGCAGCGTGTATATAAATGATCTACACAGGGTCTGGATTTAGTTATTTGACTATAAACAGAGGTTTTAAGTTTTGGGGGGAGAGGGGGGTACGGGGGGGTACCGGGGGGGGTTTGGCTGGAGACTTAAACCCTTGGACTGAAGCTGCATGTTGTTTTCTGACAGTAAATATTTCAGTAATTAGAAGAAAACCAGGTGGCGTCTGCGCTTTTGTTATGGTCCCCGTTTGTTCTGAACCGGCTTTTACAGGGACCCTGACCGGCCCGACCCGCCTGTAACGTCTCTCGGCCACGTCGTGGCTAATTAAAGCCGAAATAACGTCTCGCTCCGGTGTGCATGGGCTAAACACATCTGGAAACATCAGCACGCGAAGCCGGAGCTGGAGAGGAGCGGCGAGGGCGGCGGATTACGACGGGATGGGGGGGGGGGGTTGGCGTAGCGTTGGGGCGAAGGGGGGGTGGGGGGGGTGGGGGGGGTGAAGGAAAATTGTGCTCGTAATTGAAACACGATAAAAATCAAAGCTCATCCTGAAGGCGTGGACGTGAAGACGACCTTGAATCCGTCTTTGTTCATCGTCTCAGATCCACTCCGGCCCGGGCGAGCAATTTTACTGAAGTAATTAACGGCAGAACTGAGTCAGAAACCACGGCGGAGGAACCACGGAGGAGGAGCCATGGAGGAGGAACCACGGCAGAGGAACCATGGAGGAGGAGCCACGGCGGAGGAGCCATGGAGGAGGAGCCACGGCGGAGGAACCACGGCGGAGGAGCCACGGTGGAGGAACCACGGCGGAGGAACCACGGCGGTGGAATCACGCTTCATCTGGAACGTTCTGAGGGGAACGCTACATCCAAAAACTTTCAACCAAATATAATAAAAACGATCCTGAAACAATAGCCCAGTTTTTCATGTTTCCGTTTAGTTAAGGCGTTCCTCAAGGCTCTGTTCTGGGCCATCTTTTCTTTCTTAACTTCCTTTAAGCTAATTCGTTTACCGTCCTGGCGTTTTAGCGTTTTAGCTTTTATTTCTGCACCGAATATATTCAGGTATGTGAGGATTAGTTCCACCGGAGCTGCAGTCACGTCAACTGAGAGAGTCAAAAATAAAACCATAAATAAAAGTATTAAAAAAAATAATCATTAACCACCACCAGTCACATTATATTATATATACTATATTATTAATATTTTAATAAATATTATTTTATTATTCATATTATTATTATTTCTATTCTTATTAAGCAGTTTATTATAATTATTATTATTGTTATTATTATTATTATTTTTATTATTAACATTATTAATTATATAATAACAATTATTATTAGTGGTATTGTTGTTATAATTTATATAATATTATATTATTTTAATATTACATTATTATTATTATTATTTGTATTATTATTATTATTATTATTTGTATTATTATTATTATTATTATTATCATTATCATTATTATTTTAATATCAAAGAAAGGGTTAAACATGTGTAAACATTTACACTAATAATTAATTTGATGATCTGTTTATTTTACTCTTTAGTTCTGGTTCCTCCTGGTATTCCTCAGGGTTCTGTACTTGTCCCTCACCTTTTCTGTTATAATGCACGTTTAATTAAAATGTTTTGTTTAATTTTCTCGTCCTCATGTTCCCTTCACTGCAGCGTCTGATAATCTGATTCTATTTTTACCACTAAAGAATAAATGTGTAAAGATGTAAAATTTCTTTAATATTTTTAATGCTAAAGAAACATATCGGCGGCTTCAGTCTCTCAGCCGGCAGAGTCCAGGACGTTCAGAAGAACACGTAGCTTTAGCCGTCTGATGGAACACATCATGGGCGGCTCATTTTACTGGGTTCCAGTTCCTCTCGGTGCTCCCCAGGGTTCGTTCCTGGCCCACTTCCCCACATCATTTACAGGTTTCCTCCTGCTCAATTAATTTTCTGTTATGCAGTTTAATTTTCATCTGCACGCCGACGATGTCCAGAACGCTGTTCCACCAGAGCTGCATCAGAGCTCGCTTTGAAGTTCCCAGTAATTCCAACCATTAAGAACATTTATTCATGCGTTCATCTCCAGTAAGCACTTCATCCTGATCAGGGCCGGGTGGTGGTGGGTCCAAAAAAACAAAAAACACTAAAAACTGAGCGGGAGCACCGGAGCCTGAACGGGACACGACCCTGTTCAACTGTTTATAATAAATAATAAAGGTTTTATTAGATATTAAATTAATAAATCAGCTTTTATTAAAAAACATATATAAATATATAAAAATTAATTCTAGCAGCTACATCAAGAAAACAAAAAGTAAAATTCACCAGCTACGAATACAAACGGATAAACAATCATCTGCTTTTATATTTTTTTACATAGTTCTAGTTCCTTGAGGTGTTCCGCAGGGTTCTACTCTCGGTCCACTTTTATTTCTCATTTACACGCTTCCTCTCACTCAATTAATTTACCGTTGCAGGCGTTTCATCTTCCAGACTAACGAAGTCCAGATCTACAGCACGTTAGCGTCGGTTCCACTGTAGCCGCCGCCCACCAAACTCTTTGAAGTTTCACCTTTGTTGTAATTAAAACTACTCGGTTATTAACGGTCTGTAATTAATGATACGTTCTTTACTTTTATAATCAGAGAACCTTTGATTAAAGATTGCCTGGAGACATTCATACACGTTTACGTTAGACGGATCTAATCTGCTGATTTTACTACGTTAGGTTGAATTAGGTGTTCCACAGGGTTCAACTCCTGGTCCGCTTTTGTTCTTGATTTTCCGCTGAAGTGCTTATAGAACTAATCCCATCCAGGAAATTACAAATATCCTAAAATTAAAAATATCCTATATTACCGTTAATAACCCCTTAATTGCTCAGACTGTATACTGTGCAGTACTGTAAGTCTCTTTGGAAAAAACGTCTGCTAAATATTGCAAATGTAAAAATTATTTATACAATTAAAGCTTTATTCTTTATAATTCTTTATAATTCTTTATAATTTAAGCTTTATTCTTTATAATTCTTTATAATTAAAGCTTTATTCTTTATAATTCTTTATAATTAAAGCTTTATTCTTTATAATTCTTTATAATTAAAGCTTTATTCTTTATAATTATTTATAATTAAAGCTTTATTCTTTATAATTCTTTATAATTCTTTATAATTAAAGCTTTATTCTTTATAATTCTTTATAATTCTTTATAATTCTTTATAATTAAAGCTTTATTCTTTATAATTCTTTATAATTAAAGCTTTATTCTTTATAATTCTTTATAATTCTTTATAATTCTTTATAATTCTTTATAATTCTTTATAATTCTTTATAATTAAAGCTTTATTCTTTATAATTCTTTATAATTCTTTATAATTCTTTATAATTCTTTATAATTCTTTATAATTAAAGCTTTATTCTTTATAATTCTTTATAATTAAAGCTTTATTTTATTGTCTGGGTGATGTAAGCGTCCCGGCGGTTTGTTTACTTTATAAACCCGCCAAGAGCATCGGCGCCCGTCACTGGTACAACAGCGAGATTCAAACCAGACGTGTGAACTGGCACCAAACTACCTCATAACACCGACCGATCCTCTCACTGAGGAATTAAACTGGAACTCGATCAGGAACAGAAACGAATCTTTAATAAAGAGACACGTTATAGAAACTCACTAATGAGCCCCGGCTGGCGGCGTCCACTTTATTCCGATCACCAGTTTAAATCTCATTATTTAAACTTTTATTTCTGATTTAATTAAAGATTGTGGAGTAAACACGGTGAGGAGAGGAGCGAGTCTCACACGGTCCTGTTATCACCTTATAAACTTTATTAATCATTATTAAACTTTATTAAATATTATTAAACTTTTATCATTAAAATAATTAAACATCAAAAACACAAAAATCACCTTTATAATGAGCGGAATTGGGAACACGACCGTGTTTGTGTTGGTGCTGTTACAGAAACAATCACTTCTTTTTTCTTTAGGGTTCATGAACTCCAGTATTACATTGTGATATACATGATAAGGCATAACATTAAAACCACCTCCTTGTTTCTACACTCACTGTCCATGTTATCAGCTCCACTTACCATATAGAATCACTTTGTAGTTCTACAATTACTGACTGTAGTCCATCTGTTTCTCTGCATGGACCACAGGACCACCACAGAGCAGGTATTATTTAGGTGGTGGATGATTCTCAGCACTGCAGTGACACTGACATGGTGGTGGTGTGTTAGTGTGTGTTGTGCTGGTATGAGTGGATCAGACACAGCAGCGCTGCTGGAGTTTTTAAACACCGTGTCCACTCACTGTCCACTCTATTAGACACTCCTACCTAGTCGGTCCACCTTGTAGATGTAAAGTCAGAGACGATCGCTCATCTATCTACAGATGTAATAAACCAATCAGATTAAGGAAATGATATGATTGACTTTGCAGTAACAGTTTATACATCAGTGCTGTACAAATGCTGCCATCCTTTATACTCATGAATGGGCACAAATTCCCACAGACACACTCCAAAGTGAGAAGGTTTTGACTGATGGTGCAGTAATTCTGAGGCTGGTGGTTTGAGACTGGGTGAGACTGAAGAACCAAGAAGATCCTTCATTCATGAGTGATTCAGGTTCAAAGGGTCCGGTGCTTTCTGATTGGTCGGAACCGTTCATTCTCCCCCTCTTTGCACTCAGTTTTGGATATACCCGGTTCCTCGATGACAAAACCTTCTCTGTTATTCTGCTGCTCATACCGGTGCTTCCATCAAACAGTAGGGGGCGATGTCGCAGCAGTAAGGCGGAGATTCCTCGCTTGTCCTTCCCACCCTCAGACACAGCCTGGACCTAAAGAGTGAGATTGTGGAGGAACGTTTCAGGCTCGTCTGATGAAGCTGGTCCAGATCCTGCCCAGTCAAACCCTCGTGGGGGTAAAATCTAATCGTCTCCATCCATCAACGATTAATTACCCCCCCCCCCCCAACCGCCCGCCACCCCCCCCTCGCCAAAAAAACTATTTTAGAAAAGAAGAGAGAATAGAGTTAATGTTCTCCATTCTGTGAGTCCATGTGGACGTGCGGAGGAGAGCCGGAACGTCGTGAGGTTGATTAAACACCCCCCCTCCTCCTCACTGCCCATACCCCCCCCCCCCCCTCCCCGGACCGTGTATTTTGGGGATTTTCTTTATGAAGCTGATTAAACACAGATACACATCTAATAAAATCACCCCGGCACACAAACCAAAGAGTTCTGGAGGACAGGGGCGCGCCGGCGTTCCACTCAGCCGTGAGTAATTCATCTCCATCTGAGTGTGTGTGTGTGTGCACGTGTGTGTGTGAGAGAGCGTGTGTGTGTGTGTGTGTGTGCACGTGTGTGTGTGTGTGTTTACAGAACAACAGACCGTTAGCAGCTTCAAAACTTCACTTCTCCAATACTGCAGGACGTCTGAAACTTTGCCGAAGATTCTCCTCCTCTTTGCACCCAGTTTGGATATACCCGGTTCCTCTCTGCACTCGGCGACCTTTTGAAGGACCACAAAACCTTCTGTGTTGTCTGTGTTCTTCTGCTAGAACAGTAGGGGGTGCTGTCGCAGCAGGAAGGCGGAGATTCCCCGCTTGTCCATCCCTCCCTCAGACACAGCCTGTCGTGTCTGTTGTGTGCCAGGCCGGGCGGCAGAGCACAGCCAAGACTCCAGCGCTCCATCGTAGTGAGCTAGCATATTCTAAATACATTTATCCTGTTGTCCACTGGGTCAGAAATATACTGCATCATTTAGTCAAGGCGTGGCTCAGGTGGTGACTTCTCTGTGCCCATATGACAGACTGGTTTGACTGCTCATGTTGCAAAGAACAGACAGCAGTAGCTTCTTTGCTTTGCTCTATAATGAGAGGAAATTAATTCTTCTGGAACTTAGGGATGTTGTAGCCTAGTGGTTAAGGTACTGGACTAGTAATCAGAAGGTCGCTGGTTCAAGCCCCACCACTGCCAGGTTGCTGCTGTTGGGCCCTCAACCCTTAACCCTCAATTGTTCAAACTGTATGCTGTCACAGAACTCTAAGTCGGATTAAAGTGTCCGCTAAATGCTGAAAATGTGAAAATGTCAAGAACTTAAAATCTTCTGGAACACACGTGTCACTGTCTACAGTCGAGCAAGCTTTACATTATCACAGGCTTGACAGTGGCAGAGAAAGAAAGGCTTCTGTGAACAAATGTCCAGGTGTCTAGACAGCTAGGTGTCTCGGTGTACAGGGGTCTAGACGTCCAGGTGTCCAGTTTTTACCCTCCAAAAATCTACATTTTATTTATTTTATTATATATATATATATATATATATATATATACTGTATATATATATATATATATATATATATACACAGTATATATATATATCTTTTTTTAAATCTGAGTCGGGGTGCGAGTGCGGCATGTGTAAAAGCCTCGGAGTGATTAGCATGTTTAATTAACGCTGAGGATAATTAGCATGATGAGGATCTGAACGTGGTAACACTCCTGACACGTCGGGATCGATCACTGGAGAGTTCTGAGCTGGTTTTGATAAAGATGGTACACAGAGCGCGCGGTCGGTGAAAGAACGCGGTACAGATTTATTTCCTGTCGCGCGGGGGGGGGGGGGGGGGGGGGGGTTTGGTGTGACGGACTCGGTGGTTCTGGTGTCTCTCTGTGTTTAAACATCAGCTGGACCTCCAGCGGAGCTTCAGCAGATACACTAACGAGCCTCCTACCAAGCTCACTGTAATAAAGATCCACACCATGTGACTAAAAGTATGTGGACACCTGATCATGAGCATGTTTTTGTTGTTTATACAGCGGTGGGAGTGGTGTTGAGTTTTAAAGTTTTAAGGTATATATTCTTGTTTAGGGAAGGTCCATCCTGTTCCACCCATAATGGCACCATGTTTTCCCTGTGTACAAAGCGATGGGGTGGACATGGAAAGACCAGGAGGACCAGGATGGATTTTTTTTTTTAAAGCCTTTTGCACCATAGGGTGCGCCTGCTCCCATATATGGGCTTGTTGGACATCAAGGTCCAAAACCGGATGCAGTTGGAAGAGTTGGGGTAAAAACAAACCATGTTGGTCAAATGATTGTGGAAGTCATTGCTAATGGTCAAGTTTGTGTGTTTTAGCAGCACTGATTGCTCACAAATGTCCAAGTGTCCAGACGTCTAGGTGTCCAGGTGTCCAGGTGTCTAGACATTTAGGTGTACAGGTGTCCAGGAGTCCAGACGTCTAGGTGTATAGGTGTACAGACATCTAGGTGTACAGGTGTCCAGGAGTCCAGACATCTAGGTGTACAGGTGTCCAGACATCTAGGTTTAGAGGTGTCTAGACATCTAGTTGTCTAGACATCTAGGTGTACAGGTGTCTAGGTGTACAGGTGTCCAGACATCTAGGTGTACAGGTGTCTAGGTGTACAGGTGTCCAGACATCTAGGTGTACTCAGTGATAGCTCAGTGGTTAAGGTACTGGACTAGCAATCAGAAGGTTGCCGGTTCAAGCCCCACCACCAATTTGCCACTGTTGGGAAGGTCCTTTCCTGTTCTACCCATCATGGGACCATGTTTCATCTGTGTACAAAGCAATGGGGTCTGATGGAGGACCAGGAGGACCAGGATGAAGTTACAGTAAACCATCCTGGAAATGATGGGACGCTGGAGCAGAATCTGAGAGCACCGACGGAATCGTTCAGACGTTGTTGGAGGGGGTAATTACTGAGACGATCTGGCCGTGGTGAAGCTGTATATGCTGAACTGATCACACTGATCTGTAGATCTGCGTTCTTCATTAACGAGGCGTTAAACAACTTCCTGCGTCACCGCTCCTGTTTCCTGTTTCTGCTTTAGCGCCGTGGCTAACGGATTAGTAGCGGAACGAAGGAGCTCTGACGTGTTTAGCTCCGGGCTACGTCTGTTAAACAAATCCACCGGCGTCCAGACTCACCGGTGCACTCGCGCCCTCCGTCTGTCCAAAACAAACACACCTCCCGCAGGGTCACGTTACCGACTGCACTCGCACCATTTCCAGCGCCAATGCTACATTCGCTGTCGGCTTATCTACGCTAATCTCTCTGTTTTCAAAATGGGAAGTGTAGCGGAAACGGCGTGGAGCTCCGAGCTGGAGGTCCCGTCCCGCTCCGTTTGATTCGTAAAATGTTATTAAAATTAAATGCATCTTTATTTAGTTAAAAAGTTCCAAAAATATCGGGACGCTTTACGTTTGAACAAAACTCGTTATTTGCTAAAGAAGGAAATGCACTAACTGGGTACAAGCTGCACTTCTTTTATTGCGAGTTTTTATGAAAATCTGCTGGGTCATAAATATACGGACGCCAGCTTGATTCATTCAGGATGCAGAAAGATCTATAATGAAAAGAACTGCAGCTACAGAGTTCACTCAGTGACTTCTCTGTGCCCTTATTAACTTGGGTGGATTGAGTGCACTATGAGGAGAACATGTGCAAACCCGCTACTGCTGAGACTTTGAGACTGGAGCAAGACATGATTGGCTGTGTCTGAATGGGGGAAGGTGGAACGGGTTCTGAATTATGCAAGCGTGCCCTCTGCTGGCCGATCGAGGCGCCTGCAGGGGAGACGGATGAATCATGGATAGCAGTGCCTGGTTCTCCATGTATGATGAATTGTGGGACTGAACCCTATTTCCCTGCGTTTCTGTTTTCGGGACGACACCGGATTCACCGCCACCCTGATCACGATGAAGGAATGTAAATGAGCGGATGATGTGGACCCTCGTTAGACGCTCCTCTGTTCTTTAATTAAAGCATCATAACCACAAACAGCTCATGAATCCGGGAGAGAGAAGAGAAGCGATGGCGGCCTCACTCTGATTGATGCTCGTTTACGTTCACGTCCTAATTAAGGTTAATTAGCGAGCGGCGGCGTGAGGAGTGATAATGAGATCCTCACACTAGCATCTCTGAATCCACCACGCTCACATCAAACATCTTCAGATGATCAGGAGCTGAAGGAACCTCGTGTGAGCTGGAGAACGTCCCACAAAATCCCTCCTTAATATATTTTTTAAAAAGAGCCTTTGCACCATAGGGTGCGCCTGCTCCCATATATGGGCTAGTTGGACATCCAGCTCCAAAACCGCGTGCAACGGATGTAACGGAAACAACTGAATCCAGTCATTAAAAGTGGTGTCCACATACTTTTGGCCAGATAGCATAAATGAAAGGAAGAGTTTGGGTTGAAAACAAACCATGCATGGTCAAATGTTTGTGGACGTCACCGCTAATGATCAAGTTTGTGTGTTTCAGCAGCGCTGATTGCTCACAACATGTAAGTGTCTAGGTGTATAGGTGTACATGTGTATGGGTGTCCAGGAGTACAGGTGTCCAGACGTCTAGATGTACAGGTGTGTAGGCATCTAGGTGTCCAGGTGTCCAGGTGTACAGACGTCTAAGTGTCCAGGTGTTTATGTGTACAGGTGTCAAGCTGTCTAGGTGGACAGGAGTCTGGACATCTAGGTCTACAGGTGTCTAGACATCTAGGTGTACAGGTGTACAGGTGCCTAGACGTCTAGTTGTCCAAGTATCCAGACGTCTAGATGTACAGGTGTCTAGACAGCTACGTGTCCAGGTGTCCAGGTGTCTAGACGTTTAGATGTACTGGTGTGTAGACATCTAAATGTACAGGTGTCCAGGTGTCTAGACGTTTAGGTGTACTGGTGTGTAGACGTCTAAGTGTACAGGTGTCCAGGTGTCTAGACGTTTAGGTGTACAGACGTATAGATGTCCAGGTGTCTAGATGTTTAAGTGTTCAGACATCTAGGTGTACAGCTGTTCAGACGTCTAGGTGTACAGGTGTCCAGACGTCTAGGTGTACAGGTGTCTAGACGTCTAGGTGTACAGGTGTCTAGCTGTCTAGGTGTCCAGGTGTACTTAATTTAAGGACAGCTCTTATTTGTTCTGCATGACTGCACCCCAGTGAACAAAGCGAGGTCCATAATGATGTGGTTTGATATAGTATGGAGCTCATTACTGAAAGAGCACAAATTTCCACAGACACACTCCAAAACCACCTATAGGAGGTAACTGGTAACTACGGTACATATAGACACTCATATAAAAGTTTATAATCAGGTGGCACAGATGGTGGGAATCCTTTCACCAGTTATGTGCGTGTTTGATTTGAAAGCCCCGGCATGCACAGTGTTTGTGTCGCACCATCCCGGTCAGGGTTGCGGTGGACAGGGAGGTAATCCATCACTGACTGATGAACATGTGATTTAGTGTGTAGTATCTCTCTCTGGATCTGTGTTAGTTGCATAGTACCTGATACATGCTCTTCCAGACAGCTATTTCTAGTAAACTTTGACCTTGTGACCTCTGTGGTGTTTTAGGAACGGTGGTGGGGGTGGGGGTGCGGGGGGGGGGGGGGGGGGTTAGGCCCTGAAGGCTGAGTTTATTGTAGGAAACATTTCTGGATCAGATTCGGTCTCAGTGAGATTAACGATCAGCGGCTCTGTGATTAGTGGGAGGATTTTAATCTACAACCGTAATTACCTACAGTCCCACCGGGAAGGGGGGGGGGGGGGTCCGGACTGTACCCTTGTACTATCCTACACACACACACACACACACACACACACACACACACACACACACTGTACAAGATATCGAAACATACACGCCATGGACAAAAGTATCTGGACGCCCTTTCTAATTATAAAGGGCAGTTGTAGCTTAGTGGTTAAGGTACTGGACTGGTAATCAGAAGGTTGCCGGTTCAAGCCCCACCACTGCCAGGCTGCCACTGTTGGGCCCTTGAGCAAGGCCCTTAACCCTCAGTTGCTTAGATTGTATACTGTAACAATAATGTAAGTCACTTTGGATAAAAACGTCTGCTAAATGCCTAGAATGTAAATGTTGATGTATTACATTCACGTATTTCGGCCACAACAGTTCCTAACAGGTGTAATAAATCTATCAGACTGTGCAGCAACAGTTTAGGGAAGGTCCTTTCCTGTTCCTGTGCACAAAGCAAGCCCTATAAGGACATGGTTTAAATAAACTCCAGAGCCCCGACCTCAGCCCCACTCAACAGCTCTGGGATGAACTGAGATGAGTCAATTGGGCACAAATCCCCACAGACACACTCCAACGTCTTGTGGCCTTGTGAGAAGCTTCTCACAAGAGCGGCTGTTCTAAATGAAAAGATCACACAGAGGGTCACAACAAGCTCACGATCAGGCGTCCGAATACTTACACCCCCGTCCAGGGTACATCGGTAGTAAAACAGACAATGATTGATTAAATGAATGCATCAGGAGGCGCTTGGACCCTGATCACTGCAGCATGGAAATGTTATTACATTATAATTATAACTATTAAAATAGTCACAGAACTAAACAGAATAAATAACCATCAATTAAAGATTATTTATTATTATCTTTATATTATATTATTTTATTATTAGTGTGTTTTGCTCTCGGCCGTGATAGACGATTCCGGCTGTGTCCTATTATTTATTTCCTCCTGCAGCAGCGTGTTTAAAATATTATTAATTAATATTCTTTATGATGTTTCATTACTGTGTTACTAGATACTATCGTCGTCTGGAGAAGGTCTCCGATGATTTCGGGTTCAGCTGTGGTCGGGTATTAGCCGGTCGGTTCCTCCTGAAGGTGCAGCGGCTGCGTCCCAAATCACACACTGCTCTACTAAACAGTTGGTGTAATAAGTGCACACCCACAGTGCGGTTTGGGACACAGCCCTGAAATCCTGGGACGTTTGGAGGACGGAAAGTGCGACTGTAACGTTGCATGAGCAGAAATCTCTGGACGGGAGGTGGACGTGAGGAACGCCGCTGCTGTTAGCAGTCAGAAAGTGCAGCGCATCAGAGAGAACCGAAGCAAACGGTAAGCCTATCTCTCAAACCTTCACTTCAACACTCGGCTTGTTTACGTACGGTTGAGATGTTCTGCCGGTGCTTAATAGATCCATTATGTTAGGTAATGTGCACATTTGGGGGGGGGGGGGTGGTGGTCCTAATGTTTTGGCTTATCAGTGCATATAGAGTGTTTATAGCGTGTATATAACATGTGTATAGCGTGTATATAACATGTGTATAGCGTGTATATATAACGTGTATCTGAACATTTTTACTGACATTTCTGAAGCCCTGTTGATAATAAACTGATTTTGACCCTTGACGTTTACATGAACGTCGTTTTTGTGGTTGGAACAGCAGCTGCTGAGCTGACGGACGTTTACTGCGTATAAAACCGGGCTAATAAATGCTAAGCTAACGTTACACCGCCGGCTCACAGATCAGACCGCGGGTTAAACGAGCTTTATAGACGTTCCTAACGAGCTATTACCTAAACGTCATCTCTGGATCAGAACCAACGCTGCTGAACTCCATCCAACTCCAGATCTCCTCCGCTTCCTGTTCAGGTCTGCAATCAGAGGAGCGTCTACATACTGCTGGCCAAGTGCTGTACAGGGTGTTGTATTCTGTGTGTGGTCAGGGTCCCTGTGCCATGTTTGTTTTGTATCTGGAGCTGAGATCAGGAGGGATGTGGTGAATTAACCTGGTGCAGCTCGAGCCGGTGTGTTCGGGAACACGCTGCACCCGCTGGGTTCCGGGTGATCGGGATTAATAACGAGGGTCAGATCCAACTGATCCAGATCCCAGCGGTTTATAGAGGGGATTTTGGGCGGGGGGGGTAGTAGTTTGGGTGGGTGTGTGTGTGTGTGTGGGGGGGCGGGGGTGTTAGTTTGGGTTGCTGTTACACCAGGTGTGTGTTCACTGAAGAACCAAAGCGGCTCGAGTCTCATGACCTTATACCAGGGTGGAATTCTGGGAGAATAACGGTTAAAGGTTCAGGGTTGTGATGAAGAAGCGGGTCGCTGCCAGAACCGCTCCGGCTGGACCCTGATTAATATTTATTACTGGAACTCGTGTCCGATCAGGAGGAATCAGTGCTCAGGGCTACAGGAACGCTATCAAAATGCTAATGTCAACAATTATCGTTTTAATCAACGTTCAACCGTTTTTATATTAAATACAAACAAGCTTCAGTTTCAGCAAACACACACACACACACACACACACACACACACACAAGGTCAAACCATCACTGCCTGCAGTTTAATAAAATAATACAAGTATTTAATAAAATAAAATATATAAAAAATAAAAGTACAAGAAATGAAATGTGGAACACAAACATCCAAAATAAATAAATAACAATATTAATATTAATAATTATAATATTTGTATTAATAATAAATAAATAGTAAATAAGTAAATAGTAATAATAGTAAACAACAATAATAATACATTAAAATAAATAAATTATTACCAATTATTGTATATAAAAAATTGATTATAATTAATGATAATAGTAAGATTATTAATAAAGTAAATAATTATAATAATAATAACATAAAATAAATATTAGAATAATATGTAATTAAATAAAAAATAATAACAATTAAATAAATAAATTGTTAATAATAATCTAATAAATTCAATACATTATTATTTACAATTACCATAATTAATAATAATAAAATTAACAATAATAATATTTAATCATAAAATAAAAATCAAAATAAATAAATTAATAATAATAATTGTAATAATAATATACAAATATTAATAGTAATAATGTAATAATAAACTATTTAATTATATAATAATCAATAATAATATAATAATCAATAATTTTTACATTTACATTTTCAGCATTAAGCGGACGCTTTTATCCAAAGCGACTTACACGATGAGCAATTGAGGGTTAAGGGCCTTGCTCAGGGACCCAACAGTGGCAACTTGGTGGTGGTGGGGCTTGAACTGGCATCCTTCTGTTTACTAGTCCAGTACCTTAACCACTGAGCTATCACTGCCCTTATATAATAATAATAATAATAATAAAAAGCTTTTCTTTGATAATAAAATCTTTTTATCTCGTTATATTAAAACTATAAATAAATAAATCATGTAATTAATAACTAAGGGGGCATTTACTTTTTCTCACACATTTCCCTTTACTGACTGTAGTTTTGTTCTTCAGTTCTTTCACTTTGGTTCATTTAATCCATCAGCAATTACAACTACAGCGAGAACTTCCACAAGCAGAAGCTGCAGAAACGTGGGTGACTGTCCACTGTCGAGTGAGCTTTACACTCCCACAGCATACTGAGCCACGAGGACGTTTCTGCTCCAAAATCTGAACCTACAAATTGAACCCGGAGCAGCAGCAGCAACAGCGTCTAAGCTCGCTCGACTGTGGACAGCGTTTCTTTTCTTTTTGACGAGCTGTTTTTAATCAATCACCAATCAGAAAAAATCCTGCAATGATAAATAAAAGGAAATAATTAATGTTTTATTATTATTAATAATAATTGTTCAGCAACATCACTTCCTCTGGTGGGCGTGGTCGTTTCCTGTTAGCTTTAGAAGAAGGTGAACGTTTCCGGGAGGGTTTCATCAGTGTTCGGTCCAGCGCTCAGAGCTGTGAAACGTCTGTGGATTTATAATGGTTCCTGTAAGAGAAAATGCTGCTACATTTCCACGCTGAGCCTTACACCGCGGTACCCAAACTTCGCCGGCGGTACCGACAGTCTGTTCATTACGCCTACTGGAAATAAAAATACTCCGGGCACAGAGACGCCCGCTCAGAACTTCCTTCCACCTGGAGCTCCGTAACGATCCCGGCGTCTGCCAAGCTCACATATCCATCAGCGCAGGATAAATAACGACGCGCTAACGCAGAGTCGCGTCCAACTTCCCCCAATTAGCCTCTGACCGAGGGGAGCGCTGCTCGTTTGTGACGCTGAATAGTTTGGAGATTGGATATCGACCGCACACCCCGTCCGGCCGCGCCAACACAAGCACTGGGCGCTCGGCGGGGCGCGGCGTTAACCCCTCACGTTCCGCTCCAGAGAAAAGTAAACGATCTGCTTTACATTTACCTTCAAAACCATTAACCACGACGGACTGCGCGCGGTTCACATCCGGTTCTGATCATCCCGAACCGAAACCAGAACCAGCGGAACTCTTCAGTTCTTCATCAGCTTCCACCGACGGGAGAAAAACGACCCTGAACATGTTACCACGAGGCCAGAAGTATGTGGACACGTGATGATGAGCGTGTTCTACTGATCTATAACAGCTTCCTCTCTTCTAGAAATGCTTTCCACCAGATTTTGGACCATGTCTGTGGACATTTCTACCCACTCATGTTAAATGAGAAGGTCTGACCTGCATCTGATGTTCCAATTCATCCCAGTGTGTTTAAGGTCAGGGCTCTGTGGAACTTCTAGAATTACTGGAGCTTCTCGAACTATTGAAACTCCTGGAACTACTGGAACTACTAGAGCTACTGAAATTACTGGAGCTACTGAAGATACTGGAGCTACTGGAGCTACTGGAACTACAGAAACTCCTGGAACTACTGGTGCCTCTAGAACTACTGGAGCTACTGAAGATATTGGAACTATTGGAGCTACTAGAACCAGTAAAACTACTGGAACTATTGGAACTACTGGAACTATTGAAGCTACTAGAGATACTGAAGATACTGGAACTAGTGGAACTAGTGGAACTAGTGGAACTAGTGGAGCTACTGGAACTATTGAAGCTACTAGAGCTACTGAAGATACTGGAACTATTGAAACTAGTGGAGCTACTGGAGCTATTGAAGCTACTGGAACTACTGGAACTACTGGAACTACTGGAGCTACTGGAGCTACTGGACATGGCATGTCTGGTTGAGGCATCAACACAGAACAGATGTGGAAGCGTGTCCACATAATTATGTCACTCCGTTTGTTATTAATCCCCCGTCTTGAGATCAGAGCGGTTAGTCTGAGGTTTTGAGGGTGGTTGTGATGAGCTACAGCTTCAGTATGTTGAATTTTAACGCCCGGCTTGCCGTGAGTGTGCTGGACCTTCCTCCGGTCGATCATCTGACCCTGAAACGAGAATGATGGACCACAAATCCTGATGAGTGAGGTTCTCCAGCCTCTCTGAGGGTTCGGTGAACGTTTCTACTGATCATCGCTCGGTCGAGAAGAAGACTGATGGGTGATTTCAAAAACAAATGGGACAGTTCAAATGTGAGAATGGAAAGTGACGGAACCCGCGGCGATGGGGCAGAACAGAGCTAAGTAGCGCTCGCTGCAGGCGGGTGAAACCCCGAGCGCAGGTGCCAAGACAAACAGCGGGCGAGCCGGTTCTGTTTTCCCGCCCGTTCCTGCGCGGGAATGAAAACGTCACTTCTGTAGACGGATGGACGTCTGGACGTGGAGCGACGCCGCCGGGGTCTAATAACACGTCATCATCTGTCCACACTCGGGACGGAGCTCTGCTAAATCCACTCGGGTCTGAACCCAACACCATATGTGCCCCAAACACAACCCCCCCGTCCGACATACACTTTCCCCCCCCCCCATCCCGGAGATCGTGAAGCGATTCAGGAGGGTCGGGACCGAACCCAGACTGAGACGTCCGTCACGTGACTCAGCGAGAGTTCTGATGGGTTACTCAGCGACGCCACGGGGAGGAAAATGAGCTCGTAATCCAGGATTCAGAACGTCGTGGCTCCGTCCCAAACGCTACAACTCACGTCTAGTTAGAGTTCGTTAGGAAAATCGAGGGCTGGTTTTAAACTCTGGAACATGAAGGATCTCTTCTAACGAGAGCTGTTGATAGGAGTCATTTAGTTCCTCTAGTTCTCCTCTAGTTATCCCATGTTCTCATCTTCTCTCTGGTTCCTAGTTCTCCAAATTCTCCTGGAGGTTGTTTGGGTTCCTCTCCAAGTTCTCCTAGTTTTTTAGCCTAAACAGTTCCTCCTCATTCTTTGTGGATGAGTGGTTCCTCTTTCCCACTGCACGATACCAGACAGTTCAGAACAGTACGGTTCCTAAGACTGGAACTACTGGAACTTCCAGAACTACTGAAGCTACTGGAACTCATTGCAGGCCTCCCTGGTTCCTAGTTCTCTTATTTTTGTACGTCTTCTCGTCCTCTTTGTTCTTTTAGCCTACATGGTTCTTCCTCATTCTTCTGGTTCTTACGTGGTTTCTACAGTTCAGTATCATTAAGCATCAGAACCTAGAACTATCCATACGGTCCTGATACTAAAACTCCTGGAGCTACTGGAACTCATCTCTACCCTCCCTGGTTCCTAGTTCTCATATTTTCTCTTGTTTTTCTGGTGTCCCGAATTCTGCTGAGGTTTTTTGGTTCTTCTCCAGGTTCTCCTGTTTCTTTTAGCCTAAATGGTTCCTCCTTATTCTTCATGGTTTCTCCAGTTAAAAGAACCTTCGCTTCTTTTCCACTGCATGGTACCATACAGTCCAGTACCGTTACACATCAGAACCTAGAACTATCCATATGGTTCCTAATACTGAAACTACTGGACCTTCTAGAACTACTGGAACTAGTGGAATCGTTGGAACTGTTGTGCATCTGAACCTAGAACTATCTGTACGGTTTCTGATACTTAAACTTGAACTTCTAAAACTACTGGAGCCACTGGAACTCATCGTTACCGTCCCTGGTTCCTAGTTCTTGTATTTTCTCTTGTTTTTCTGGTGTCCCGAATTCTCCTGGAGGTTTTTTGGTTCTTCTACAAGCTCTCCTGGTTATTTTAGCCTAAATGGTTCTTCCTCATTCTTCTGGTTCTTACTTCTCCACTCTATAGAACCAGTACCATTACAAATCAGAACCTGGAACTGTACGGTTCCTGATAATGGAACTTCTAGAACTCCTGAAGCTACTGGAACTCATCACCACCCTCCCTGGTTCCTAGTTCTCGTTTATTCTCTTGTTTTTTCCGTGGTTTCCCAAATTCTCATGGAGGTTCCATGGGTTTCCTCTGGTTTTCCTTCCCCTTCCAGACTGTGCAGAAGGTGGATTGGCACCTGGAACCTGAAGACCTGCCACACACCCTCAAAACTAGTGCAGACGTATTATAGCTCAGATCCAGAATCAGATCTGTATCCAATCTGAACTGTACAGTGACATCAAACAACGTGTCCTTCACTCTGTAAAAAACTAGAGCAGAGCAGCTTGTTTGTTTACACTCATCCTTGTATTACAGGAACATTTTTTCTGCCAATTTAGTCGTATCCAATTCCCCAATGTTCTTTAATGAGACCTCCACTCCTGACCAAGGAGAGTCGTGACTAACACATATGTGTGCAGCACCAACCGCTTCTTTTCACCTGCACCGGTCGGGTCCATATGGAGATCCGTATCGTGCACGGAGAGTCACGCACCGATCCCCATTATTTCCCGTCTCTGTGCAGCACCATCAATCAGCCATCAGAGGGCGTAACTGCAGCAGTTCCACCCTCAGACGAGCCGGGATTCAAACTCACAAGCTTGAGATGGCTTTGTTCCTTGGTGTTCCTTGTTCTGGTTCCACTCTACTGTTCTGTTGTTCTCCTTGAGTCCGTGTGATTCCTGCGTTCTACGTTCCCCCATCAGATTTCTCGATGGCCGTTTCCCAGAATGCACCTGTGCCGTGATCAGAATAATCACCCTGTCTGTGGGATTAAATCTGATCTACATACGAGACGTCGGAGCTCCTCTGGGTTCTGTGCTTATAATTTCCAGAATTAATTATAGATCTCATTACGGAGCACAAACCTCAGAAATCAGAACGGCGTCCGGCTCCGGTGTCCTCGTTTCTACCGCCGGGATTCAAAACACCAAACCTGTCGGGTTTACACCTCATGATTAGAAGAGAATCCCCACAGACGCACTCCAAAATCTTACCGACATCTGGCTAAAACTGAGTGATGTTTTGGTGTCATGTTGGAGTGGTAGGGTTGTCCATATACTTTTGCTCATATAGTGTATGTGTCATGTATAACAACTGATTTGGACCATACAGGTGAATTTTGCGAGTATACAATTACTAACTGTAGCCTATTCATCAATGAAAAGGGACTCCAGAGGACCCCCACTGACCTGATAAATTGTAGGTGGAGGATCACTGTCAGCACTGATGCTCAGGTCAGTTGTAGCCTAGCAATTAAAGTACTGGACTTGTAATCAGAAGGTTGCCAGTTCAAGCCCCACCACTACTACATATAAAGCAAATGATGATGCTTTAGACTTTGCAGCAACAGTTTAGGGAAGGTCCTTTCCTGTTCCAGCATGAGTGAGCTCTATTAAGACATGAAGAAAAAATTCAGTGTCCTGCACAGAGCCCTGAGCTCAGCCCCACTCAACAGCTAAGGATGAACCGGAACACCAACTGATCACCAGTGCCCAGCCATACAAACAGGCAGGGACAGGAAATGGCCTTCCCTAAAGTCTGAATCATGTAATTTGCTGTATGTGTATTATTATTTTTATTATTTTTATTATTTTATTATTATAATTTTATTATTTTTTATTATTTTTATTATTTTATTATTATAATTGTATTATTATTATATATTTTTATTATTATTAATATTATTATTAATTTTGTTATTATTATTATTATTATTACTATTATTATTTTCATTATATTATTATTATTATTTTGATATTATTATAATAATAATAATTATTATTATTATTATTTTGCTATTATTATTATTATTATTATTATTATTATTATTGGCAGATTAAATCCAGAGCTGATTAAATCGCGGGCTTCAGCACCGCGTGGTGAAATCGGCTTTAATAGGCGTGCAGTTTGTCAAAGCTTCAGCTCCAGTTTTATTAATGATGTGCTGAAAGTCTGAGCGTAAGCCAGCGAATCAGACCGGACTGCACACACACACACACACACACACACGTACACACACGTACACACACACACACACACACACACACACAGACGGAGTGTGTAACTCTACACACACAGCATGTGTCTCGCTGGGATTGGTTTCCCATTAACCCCTCTCAGCCCCGCATTAACGTCTTTCTGCAGTCATGTACGCCGCAGACAGACTGAATTCTTCCTGCCAGTCATCTGGGCTCCTCATTCACCCCCCACCCCCCCCACACACACACACACACCAAAAAATCATCTAAAGCAGGGACGCCGAGCGACGCACCGTCTACAGTTTCAGAGCATCATCCAGGAGTCTTAGAGAGCGTAGTGCTGATTCAGATGTCCAGTATTGGTCAGTGCGAGGGGGGCGAATACTTTCTCCTCCGAACACAGGAGCCTAAAGTTTTCAGACATGTGGACATGACAGAGGGGTTTCAAAATATTTTTGTGATTCAAATGAATTTAAATAAATCGAAACTTAAAGTTTTTATGAGTCATTTTTATAACTTTATTTTAAATATTAAAACAGCAATTTTAAAGATTTGTTTGGAGAAAAATCTCTGTGTCCATATATTTTGTCTCCTCTTGGCTGCTCCTGTATTTAGGCATCACCACAGTGGATCTGATCCTTACACCAGAAGCCCTTTCTGATGCAACCCTCTTATTTCTATCTGGGCTTGGGTTCTGGATCATCCTGGACCATTAGATCAACATCTCATAGATCCCTCACCCTCACATGAACAGGATTCACCTTGTAAAGAAAAACAAACAGAACAAAGAAGTACAAGGTTCTTCCACAGGTTGTTCTGAAGAACCTGAAGGAACCAGATGTTTGAGGTTGTAAATAAGATGTTCTGTAATGTGGGCACCAATGTTTCCACATCTCAAACTCGAGGTGATCTGAAGGTTTTGTTTGCTAAAATAAAGAATCCACTCGTTCACTTAAAGGATTAGATCTCTAACGGGCGTGGAACCCAGAGCTAAAGAGCTTCATGCATGAAGGTAAAACAATCCTGCTGTAGGACCACCAGGGTCCCAACACGCCACTCTGCAGCACAACGGCTCCATTTAGTCCCTCAGAACAGCTGAATCCAAATTTCTTCCTCCCAAACCCCACAGGGCTTTCATGAACCCCCCCCCAGAGCAGGACTGCTGGAATTTAGCTCAGTAATCAGATCGTTCAGTGCAACTGTGCATCAGCCTGCAGTTCCTTGTAGGACACTAGGAAGTCTGTATTGCTGTGCTTCATAAAAGTCAGGACGGGGGCGTGTTCCCCCGTGTTCCCCCAGTGTCCCCCCTGTGTTCCCCCCGTGTCCTCCCTGTGTCCTTCCTGTGTTCCTCCCTGTGTTCCCCCTGTGTCCTCCTTGTGTTCCCCCTGTGTCCTCCTTGTGTTCCCCCTGTGTTCCCCCTGTGTCCTCCCTGTGTTCCCCCTGTGTTCCCCCTGTGTCCTCCCTGTGTTCCCCCTGTGTTTCCCCGTGTCCTCCCTGTGTTCCCCCTGTGTTCCCCCCGTGTTCCCCCTGTGTTCCCCCTGTGTCCTGCCTGTGTTCCCCCTGTGTTCCCCCTATGTCCTCCCTGTGTTCCCCTGTGTTCCCCCTGTGTCCTCCCTGTGTTCCCCCTGTGTTCCCCCTGTGTCCTCCCTGTGTTCCCCCCGTGTTCCCCCTGTGTTCCCCCTGTGTCGTCCCTGTGTTCCCCCTGTGTTCCCTGTGTCCTCCCTGTGTTCCCCCTATGTCCTCCCTGTGTTCCCCCTGTGTTCCCCCTGTGTCCTCCCTGTGTCCTCCCTGTGTTCTCTCCGTGTCCTCCCTGTGTTCCCCCTGTGTTCCCCCTGTGTTCCCCCCGTGTCCTCCGTGTCCTCCCTGTGTTCCCTCCATGTTCTCCCTGTGTTCCCCCTGTGTCTCCCCTGTGTTCCCCCTGTGTTTCCCCTGTGTTCCCTGTGTGTTCCCCGTGTTCCCCCCTGTGTTCCCCCCTGTGTCCCCCCTGTGTCCAGTCGTGGGTTCCAGCTGTGCCCTACACAGAGATTTCTCCAGGTTCTCTAGATGGGCCACTTCTTTTCACACTCAGGGATTGAATTCCACAGCAGAGGCCAAGAGAAACCCCGTCCAACCTTCCCTCCCTCAGACGAGTCCAATCCTGTCTGTAGAACGCCCAGCCTGGTCGGTAGGTCACTCACCCACTACTGCTGAGATCCGGGGATCCAGGGTTCATATCTCAGTGGTGCTATCGACCCGTCTAGGCTGTTTCAACCCGTGTCCACACTAGTGAAAATCTGAATGTAGTTAAATCCCTAAATGTACGTGAGCGCCTCCCGCTGGTGCAGCGCTGAATAACACCGACCTGCTAATAACAGCTTTTACTGGAACGTGATTCCTGGAGAGCTGAAGGATCAGAACGTCCTAGAGGTTCTTCTGTAACTCAAGGTCATCATGAGAGAAGATGATACTGTGCTGGATTATCACCCACACACACACACACTTACACTCTCACACACACTCACACACACACACACACACACACACTTACACTCTCACACACACACACACACTCACACACACACACACACACAGTGGTGGTTTGACTCTGGACGCTGGAGATCTATAAACTGTGGTGAGGAAAGTGAAGCTGATGGAGATCTGGGAATGTTTTAGAGGAGCCGGAGGGAAAATCACTCCCAGATCTGTGTGATGAGCAGAACGGATCTAGATGGTGGATCCACGTCCCACTCTGAAGGTCCCGACTGACCAGTGAGACGGAGACGTTCCTCTCCTGTGATCTGGACGGTCGGTGAGAGGAACGTCTCCGTCTCTCTGGTCAGTCGGGGCCTTCAGAGCGGGACAGAGATCCACCATCTAGATCCGTTCTACTCGTCACTGTGGTGGAGATCCACTGAGCAGCAGGTTCCTCCCCTGGTTCCTCTCCTCCTGAACCCGAACCAAAAGAGAACTGAAGTCAAAGCGTATTCTGATATTTATTCTGATTATTATTTTATGTTTTTTATTTATTAATTAAAATAGTTCAACTAGTTCCTTTAGTTCCTCTAGACCCAGTGATAGCTCAGTGGTTAAGGTACTGGACTAGTAAACAGAAGGTTGCCGGTTCAAGCCCCGCCACCACCAAGTTGCCACTGTTGGGTCCCTGAGCAAGGCCCTTAACCCTCAATTGCTTATCGTGTTCAGCTCATTGTGTAAGTCGCTTTGGATAAAAGCGTCTGCTAAATGCTGAAAATGTAAATGTAAATGTAAATGTAACTCTAGACTTCATAGTTTCTCTGGTTCCTTTAGTTCATTTAATTCCTTTAGTTCTTCCAGTTCCTCTAGATCCCTGATCTTCCCAGCGTTCTCTTCCCCTAGAGTGTGTGTGTGTGTGTGTGTGTGTGTGTGTGTGTGTGCTTATGTTGTTAGATGTTTCCCACACCACAAAACACTGCAAGATGTTCCATTGTCATCACCTCCTCGACCTCGACACTGTGGGTTCTGTTCTCTCCTGCATGTGTGATCCATTATCTGCTCCACGCTCCTGGTTCTGAGGCGTCCGGATCGTTTAGTTCCTCCTGCAGCAGCTCAGCATCATTATTCAATACGGCTCGCGGGTACACTGTTACCATAGCAACCACGGACGGACATCAGACGGACATCAGACGGACATCAGACAGGAGACAGACATCAGATGGGCATCAAACAGAGATAAGACGGAAGTAAATGTTTTCATTTTATTTTCATGTTTTTTCACTACATTATCCTGGTCAGGGTCGCGGTGAGTCCAGTTTCCCTAGAATCACTGGAAGCGGACAGGACGGTGATCCATCGTACAGCCTCAATTAACGACCTGCACAGAGTCCTGAGCTCAGCCCCACTCAACAGCTCTGGGATGAACCAGAACACCGACTGATCAGTCAGCGCCCAGCTGTACAAATGCTGCCATGTTTTGCCTGAATGGGCACAAATTCCCACACACAGACACACTGCAGAGTCTTGTGAAAGGATCACACAGACGGTCACTATAGTTCAGGGACGTCCAACAAGCTCACAGTCAGGCGTCCAAATACTTTTGGCTCCACCGCTGAGTGTAAACGAGCAAACCGAGAGGAAAAGTAAACAGAGGTGCTGATGCGCTGGTGTGGATCACTAATTAGTGCAGCAGGGACGCTGGCACCATCATCAGAACCCTGACGTCACCTCTCGGCTCGAGCGGCAGCACCAGCTCGTCCGTTCACACCCACGCCTGTCAGACGGAGCCACCAGGATCACGACCGGAGAGTCTAGGAAGCTCTGCACCAACCTCAAACAGCAGATCAGCACCTGGAACAGTGGTCTCTTTACCAAGGTCTGGAAAACAACACTCAAACTGGCGTCGGATGGTCAGATGTGATCCAAGAACCACCAAAAAAAACAAATCTGCCATGAAGAAGCACCAGTTCCTTTAGTTCCTTTATTTTCTCTAGTTCTTATAGTTCCTGTAAGGGTGGGGCTTGAACCAACGACCTTCTGATTACTGGTCCAGCACCAGGTCCACTGAGCCTCCAAACTCCTCAAGGGTTCGAGCGTTGAAGACGTCGGTCGTGGTCTCAGCTTCCCACAGGCCCGGACTCAATCAGGTGGTTGTGTGCTCTCAGCTCAGCCGAGGGTTCGAGCGTTGAAGACGTCGGTCGTGGTCTCAGCTCCCCACAGGCCCGGACTCAATCAGGTGGTTGTGTGCTCTCGGCTCAGTGTAACCGGAGTGGAGGGACGGCGTGTTCCCACGTCCTCCTCTCAGAACCTCAGAACCAGTGGTGATTAATTCAGCAGTATTCGGGATGTTTACGCCCACACACGCTGGTTTGATGTCATTTCGGTTTCATTTCCTGTGCGATCGGTCTGTTTTCTCTCAGAGCGCTCGGACCGTTCAGACTCAGCGCTTTCACTTCCTGTATGACATCAGCGCGCTCAGGAAAACCTGCACGGTGATAAATCACGGCTAACGTTCTCCAGGTACCACGGCAGACCTGCACCTCCAGGGTGGCACGGTCACCGGCGGCGGTTCTACGACGTCTCGGGCTGGGATCGGCTCTCGTAGGGACGAACAGGGACGAGTGAGGTTTTGTCGTAAAAGTGGGCGGGAATAAGTTAAGTTTGAATTTTGTGAGCCAATCACAGCTCAGGAAGCCAGCGCTCAAAGTGGCTGTGTCCCAAATCACACACTGCAGTTCTCAATGGTATGTATAACTGGTGTCCAGCTACTTCCAGCAGGCTCATGGTCAGGTTTGGGTTCAGTGAGTATCGTAACTGTGGGTCCTGGTGCCAGACGCCGCCAGACGCTGCTTCAGTCTATAACTCACCCTACGGATGGACTGCAGGAGAAGCTCCACCAATCCGGCACACTAGCAGGACCAGGACCAGGACCAGGCCTTGGCTCCTCAACCAGAACCACAACGTTCGACCCCACAAACACTTTTATACTGAAGAACCGAACCCAGGTTTCATTATATTATTATTATTATTATTATTATTCTTTCATATTATTAGTAGTGGTAGTATTTTTATTATTTATATAATAATTATTATAATGATTATTATTATTGTTATTGTTATTATTATAATTATTACTATTATTATTATTTTATTATAATTATTTTAATTTTTGATGGACAGGTCAGTAACAGGTCGGTGTGTGATGTCAGATCTCGTCTCGGTATCGAATATACGGTCTGAAAATCTAATAATCTCACTCATTCATCTTCATTTAACTTCATTCATCTTCATTCATCAGAACTGTCAGTGCACCATCACACACACACACACACACACACACACACTCACACACTCACACACTCACACACACACACACACACACACACTCACACACACACACTCACACACTCACACCCACACACACACACACACACACACTCACACACACACACACACACTCATACATTCAGGGTCAGGAGTATCACTGGTGGTGGATGAAGAACCTTCAGAAAATTTAACAGGAACCGTTGCTTCATTATAACATTTAATTGAATATTTTATAAGTTTCTGTTTCAACAAATGAAGCTCATCATTAACACAAATAAACACAAACACGTCAGTAAACAGGAAACTAAACATGAAGCTCCAGAATTATTGGTAATAATAATTAGAGATGCAAACATTTCAGTACGTGTGATTACAGCTCAGGACTTATGGAAACATTCTGGGGTCGCCGTTAAAGTTTGGGACACCACCTTCACCTCAAAGTATCAATTAAAAGATGTGACTGGAGTGTCATCTTCACCAGAGACTCCTGCAACCTCGAGTAGAACCGTAAAACATCATGTAGAAAAGAAGAACGTCTTTCCTTCTTTCTCTTTTTTTACTCACGTTTACTTGCTTCAATCATTTATTTATTTTGCCTCTGTGGATCTCCGGAGCTCTTCAGGTTCAGCTGTAGATGAATGAAGGAAATATCTGAGGAGAATCCCTCGTGGTTCTGATGTTGGTGTGGACAGATTAAGGTCCGGTCAGTGGAGGCCGGAGAGTGACTTTATGTACGAGGGTGGAAGGAACAGTCAGAGGAACGATGAGCCTCGTTTACAGTCCGAAATGACGAGGTGAATTCATCCTGTGTGAGAGCAGCAAGTGTTTTCCTCAAACCTTCCTAAATTCTTCCTGCACGTGGAAGCTCGTAAATCACCACACGTGTGAATACATTTATCGGGAGGTTCCTCCTGAAGGACTCGAGCACGTTTCTCCTCCTGCTGCACGTTTCTCCTCCTGCTGCACGTTTCTAGAGTAAAAAGAGAATCTTTAATGACGTGGACGTTTGGAGAAAATGACGGACTGAAGCCAGATGTACAGTTAAAGGTCTGAGACTCAAAGTAGAGAAATAACCACATGGGATCAGGAGTACTTCAGAAAACTGTTGTTACTTCACACAGGCCGCCGCTGCATCAAGAAACTCAACCTGTATCTCTATTACACACAGAAAGTCGTTCATCAATACAGAAACACCTCAGAGTTCTCTGGACCTGAGCTCATACTTTTGGCCTCAGACTGGTTGATTGACACCTGAAGGGTTAAAGTTGAGCCCTGTATCAGAGGTCAAAGGTCAGTCAGGACCATGAAAAGCAGTCCTACAGGACGTGGGTGCTTCAGCAGACCTTCAGGCTGAAATGAAGCGCTGAAGAATAGAAATAAATTAGAGATGAAACGAGACGTGAAGAATTCGCAGAAACCATCAGTCAGACTAAGGGTTCTGACCACCATGCAGCAGGAACTTCATCCCTGACTTCTGGATCCTCTCCTGATCTTCTTCTGGATCTTTTCCTGATCTCCTGATCTTCTTCTGATCTTCTGGATGGCTGCTTCATGTTGGAGTGTTTGTACAGTGTTTGGGTGGCGACCCACCACCCACCCCGAGCCTCAGTGGTGCCACCAGCCTGGCTGCTGCTCAGGAGACACGATTACCCATGTGGAACATCCTCCCCGGTCTCCCCTCCAGCTCTCCATGTGTTTCTCGTTGTGTGTGAGTGTGTGTGAGTGTGTGAGTGTGTGAGTGTGTGTGTGTGTGAGTGTATGAGTGTGTGAGTGTGTGTGTGAGTGTGTGAGTGTGTGTGAGTGTGTGAGTGTGTGAGTGTGTGTGTGTGTGTGTGAGTGTATGAGTGTGTGTGTGTGTGTGTGAGTGTGTGAGTGTGTGTGTGAGTGTGTGAGTGTGTGTGTGTGAGTGTGTGAGTGTGTGTGTGTGAGTGTGTGAGTGTGTGTGTGTGTGTGTGTGTGTGTGTGAGTGTGTGAGTGTGTGAGTGTGTGTGTGTGTGAGTGTGTGAGTGTGTGTGTGTGAGTGTGTGAGTGTGTGTGTGAGTGTGTGAGTGTGTGTGTGTGTGAGTGTGTGAGTGTGTGTGTGAGTGTGTGTGTGTGTGTGTGTGTGTGTGTGTGTGTGTGTGTGAGAGTGTGTGAGTGTGAGTGTGTGAGTGTGTGTGTGTGTGTGTGTGAGTGTGTGAGTGTGTGTGTGAGTGTGTGAGTGTGTGTGAGTGTGTGAGTGTGTGAGTGTGTGTGTGTGTGAGTGTGTGAGTGTGTGTGAGTGTGTGAGTGTGTGAGTGTGTGAGTGTGTGTGTGAGTGTGTGAGTGTGTGTGTGTGTGAGTGAGTGTGTGAGTGTGTGTGTGTGTGAGTGTGTGAGTGAGTGTGTGAGTGTGTGAGTGTGTGTGTGAGTGTGTGAGTGTGTGAGTGTGTGTGTGAGTGTGTGAGTGTGTGAGTGTGTGAGTGTGTGTGTGTGTGAGTGTGTGAGTGAGTGTGTGAGTGTGTGTGTGAGTGTGTGAGTGAGTGTGTGAGTGTGTGAGTGTGTGTGTGAGTGTGTGAGTGTGTGAGTGTGTGTGTGTGTGAGTGAGTGTGTGAGTGTGTGAGTGTGTGTGTGTGTGAGTGTGTGAGTGAGTGTGTGAGTGTGTGTGTGAGTGTGTGAGTGTGTGAGTGAGTGTGTGAGTGTGTGAGTGTGTGAGTGTGTGTGTGAGTGTGTGAGTGTGTGAGTGTGTGAGTGTGTGTGTGTGTGAGTGTGTGAGTGAGTGTGTGAGTGAGTGTGTGAGTGTGTGAGTGTGTGAGTGTGTGAGTGTGTGTGTGAGTGTGTGAGTGAGTGTGTGAGTGTGTGAGTGTGTGTGTGAGTGTGTGAGTGTGTGAGTGTGTGTGTGAGTGTGTGAGTGAGTGTGTGAGTGTGTGTGTGAGTGTGTGAGTGAGTGTGTGAGTGTGTGAGTGTGTGTGTGTGTGAGTGAGTGTGTGAGTGTGTGTGTGAGTGTGTGAGTGAGTGTGTGAGTGTGTGAGTGTGTGTGTGAGTGTGTGAGTGTGTGAGTGTGTGTGTGAGTGTGTGAGTGTGTGAGTGTGTGAGTGTGTGTGTGTGTGAGTGTGTGAGTGAGTGTGTGAGTGAGTGTGTGAGTGTGTGAGTGTGTGAGTGTGTGAGTGTGTGTGTGAGTGTGTGAGTGAGTGTGTGAGTGTGTGAGTGTGTGTGTGAGTGTGTGAGTGTGTGAGTGTGTGTGTGAGTGTGTGAGTGAGTGTGTGAGTGTGTGTGTGAGTGTGTGAGTGAGTGTGTGAGTGTGTGAGTGTGTGTGTGAGTGTGTGAGTGTGTGTGTGTGTGAGTGTGTGAGTGAGTGTGTGAGTGTGTGTGTGAGTGTGTGAGTGTGTGAGTGAGTGTGTGAGTGTGTGTGTGAGTGTGTGAGTGTGTGAGTGTGTGTGTTCCACGCCCCGTATGTGATGAGTTCCAGCTCGTTGTTTACACCAGTTCCTCGTTGTCTTCAGGACTCGTTTGGGTTCCCTGATCGTCCTTTTGTTCCTCTCATGTCACAGCAACTCAGTGGGATCTGTTCAGCTGGAACATCAGCCGCTCTTCTATGAAGCTTCTCACGAGACTGTGAAGTGTGTCTGTGGGGATTTGTGCCCGGTCGGCCTGTATGGCTGAGCACTGACTTCATGAGAGTCAACATCATTGTAGGCAGTGTTAAGATACTGGACTAGTAATCAGAAGGTTGCTGGTTTGAGCTCAGCCACAGCCAAGTTGCCACTATTGGACCCCTGAGTGAGGCCCTTAACCCTCAATTGTTCAAACTGTACTCATTCTTTCATTGTCTGTTTCACCACTGCTTCATCCTGGTCAGGGTTGCAGTGGGTTCAAATCACTGGGTGAAAGGCAGGAAACATCAGTCTAGGTTGCCAATCCATTACAGGACACACACACACACACACACATACATACATACACATATACATACACACATACACACTGACTGAATGTACTGTGGGAGGAAACCAGAGCACCCGAAGGAAACCCTCACAGACACGGGGAGAACGTGCAAAACTCCACACTGAAAGGACTCTGACCGCTCTACCTGGGAATCGAACCCAGGACCTTCTCGCTGTGTTCGATCACAGTGGATAAAAGTGCCGCTAAATACCACAAATACAAAATCTAAATGTAAATATTAAGAAGGGTCAGTTGGTGTTCCGGTTCATCCCAGAGCTGTTGAGTGGGGCTGATTCATGACCACTGATGAATCAGAAGGGGCGTCCCAATACTTCTGATCATATAGCGTGTATGTAGTGTTTCCGGTTTTGATCCTTGTGTGTTTCTGGATGATTACTGAGGAGTCGACAGGAATCTGAGGATCGGTTGAGGGTTTTAATTCTAAACATCACCTCGGTGTTTGTGTCAGAAATAAAGGGACGGGGTTTGGATGATAAAACGGAGCGCGTCTCATTAATGAAGAGAACAGTCGTGGAAAAATAAAGAAAGCGAATGATTTTGAGACGCCGGGCAGCAGGAGCCGAGTCCCGTCACGGCCAAACGAAAGTGGCGACTGAAACTCAGCGCTACTGAACATCACGGGACTCACCAGGACCTCCGTCAGTGGAACAAAGCGCTCACCAGGCTGGAACGGGCGCGGCTGCACCTCGGGAGCGATCGTGATGGTTTCCTGGACGTTACGGTGACAGCGCCTCGCTCCCAAACATCTCGAACCCGATTAAAGTTCCGCTCGTACCCGCGCCGCGCCCAGCCTGGAATTCAGCCGCCGCCGCTCGTTTAGCGCCGCGCGGTCCCGGAGGAGCCGCGGTTTGTTTTCGTTTCCCGTTATTACGGCCGGAGCGTTCGGCGTCGTTTTCTGGCGCGTGTGAGTCCGCCGGGCATCAGAGATACGGATCTGTCAGAGGGCACCGCAGCACCGTGCCAACCTGACTCAGCGTCTGCGCCAACCTTACACCCGGCCCAACCCCCCCGCTCCACCCCGACGGCTCACGTGCTTTACCAAAAGTGGTCAAACGCTTACAGGAACGCCGGCCAATCACATGCAGCCGTGGGCCACGTCTCAAATCACATCACTGCATCCTAATATAGAAGTTTATACTCAGCTTACAACTCTGTGTGAGCAAAAGTATTTGGACGTCACTTCTAATTAATGATAACTGAATTAATGTGTAATAAATCAGTCATATAAAGGAAAAAACATGAGCTGTCCCCAGAGCAGTGGATTTGTGGATTTGTGGATCTGTGGATCTGTGGGTCTGTGGGTCTGTAGGTCTGTAGATCTGTGGATCTGTAGATCTGTGGATCTGTAGATCTGTGGGTCTGTGGGTCTGTGGGTCTGTAGATCTGTGGGTCTGTGGATCTGTGGGTCTGTAGATCTGTGGGTCTGTGGGTCTGTGGATCTGTGGGTCTGTAGATCTGTGGGTCTGTGGGTCTGTGGATCTGTGGGTCTGTAGATCTGTGGGTCTGTGGGTCTGTAGATCTGTAGATCTGTGGGTCTGTGGATCTGTCCCCAGAGCAGTGGATTTGTGGATTTGTGGATCTGTGGGTCTGTGGGTCTGTAGGTCTGTAGATCTGTGGATCTGTAGATCTGTGGATCTGTAGATCTGTGGGTCTGTGGATCTGTGGGTCTGTAGATCTGTGGGTCTGTGGGTCTGTGGATCTGTGGGTCTGTAGATCTGTGGGTCTGTGGGTCTGTAGATCTGTAGATCTGTGGGTCTGTGGATCTGTAGATCTGTGGGTCTGTAGATCTGGATCTGTGGGTCTGTGGGTCTGTAGATCTGTGGGTCTGTAGATCTGTGGGTCTGTAGATCTGTGGGTCTGTGGATCTGTGGGTCTGTAGATCTGTGGGTCTGTAGATCTGTGGGTCTGTGGATCTGTAGGTCTGTAGATCTGTGGATCTGTGGGTCTGTGGATCTGTGGGTCTGTAGATCTGTGGGTCTGTGGGTCTGTAGATCTGTAGATCTGTAGATCTGTGGATCTGTAGATCTGTGGGTCTGTGGATCTGTGGGTCTGTAGATCTGTGGGTCTGTGGGTCTGTAGATCTGTAGATCTGTGGGTCTGTGGATCTGTAGATCTGTGGGTCTGTAGATCTGGATCTGTGGGTCTGTGGGTCTGTAGATCTGTGGGTCTGTAGATCTGTGGGTCTGTAGATCTGTGGGTCTGTGGATCTGTGGGTCTGTAGATCTGTGGGTCTGTAGATCTGTGGGTCTGTGGATCTGTGGGTCTGTAGATCTGTGGGTCTGTGGATCTGTGGGTCTGTAGATCTGTGGGTCTGTGGGTCTGTAGATCTGTAGATCTGTGGGTCTGTGGATCTGTGGGTCTGTAGATCTGTGGGTCTGTAGATCTGGATCTGTGGGTCTGTGGGTCTGTAGATCTGTGGGTCTGTGGATCTGTGGGTCTGTAGATCTGTGGGTCTGTAGATCTGTGGGTCTGTAGATCTGTGGGTCTGTGGATCTGTGGGTCTGTAGATCTGTGGGTCTGTGGGCTTGTAGATCTGTGGGTCTTTAGATCTGTGGGTCTGTGGATCTGTGGATCTGTGGGTCTGTAGATCTGTGGGTCTTTAGATCTGTGGGTCTTTAGATCTGTGGGTCTGTGGGTCTGTGGATCTGTGGGTCTGTGGATCTGTGGGTCTGTAGATCTGTGGGTCTGTGGGTCTGTAGATCTGTGGGTCTTTAGATCTGTGGGTCTGTGGGTCTGTGGATCTGTGGGTCTGTAGATCTGTGGGTCTGTGGGTCTGTGGATCTGTGGGTCTGTAGATCTGTGGGTCTGTGGGTCTGTGGATCTGTGGGTCTGTAGATCTGTGGGTCTGTGGGTCTGTGGATCTGTGGGTGCGGTTACTTTCTCACACCATGTTAGTCACGCGGCTTAGTAAACACAGAGCCAAGGTGGTAACTGGTAGCGGTGTTGTTAGCGTTAGCCTCAGCGCTAATGAAGATCGTTTATTAAAGCTGTCACGCGGCGCGCTGAGTGTTTCTGCTCGACGCTCACCGTTAATTAGCTGCGCCGCTTTCATAACGATGCTTAATTAATCTTTACACTGAGTGAGTGTGTGTGTGTGTGTGTGTGTGTGTGTGTGTGCGTGATTGTTGCTAACAGATGGAACGCACACGTCCGCGCGGTGAATCACTCCCAGACTTTTGACCTTTGCCCCCTGACCCGTGCTGACCGTGCCACTGGGTTCAGGACGGTGCTCACTGATGATGATCACGTTCATCCCAGTAGTGCTGCTGCGACTCTTTCCTGCCTGTCCGGGGTCGCGCCCGCTGCAGGCAAGCACGGTTTACCCATAATTCCCTGCTGCAGCTACGTGACTTCAGCATCAAACATCGAAAGTATGAGGACGCGTTTTACAGGGTGTAATTATTCTGGATATATGATGTTGGTGTGATGTATAGAACTGGCTAACAGAGAGGCGCTGCGTCAGCCGGTGAGCTGAAAGGCTGTGTCTCAAATCACATACTGTTTTATACAGTGTGTTTAATACAGACGCCCTGTTTAGTAGTTACGATGGTCAAATTGTGTCTGCTGGGTACCTGGCCTGGTCAGGCTTGGTTGGTAGTTTCAGAGCACCCAGTTATCCCAGCACTTGTCAACCATTTTTTTTTCAGGTTGCCAGATCTCTGAAAACTAACCACAGTCTGGTACCAGCTTAGAAATTCCAGAACAGAAGAACATTAGCAAAAAACCAGAGGAACGCCAGAGGAACACCAGCAGAACACTAGCAGAAGGACGTGACTGTGGTGGAACATTAGAGACGTCCTGAGGAGATGTGAGGAGACGCGAGGAGATGTGAGGAGACGCGAGGAGACGTGAGGAGATGTGAGGAGATGTGAGGAGACGCAAGAAGACGTGAGGAGACGTGAGGAGACGTGAGGAGATGTGAGGAGACGTGAGGAGACATCCGGACGCTGAGGAGACGTGAGGAGACGTGAGGAGACGCAAGGAGACGTGAGGAGACCTGAGGAGACCTGAGGAGATGTGAGGAGACGCGAGGAGACGTGAGGAGACGTGAGGAGACGTGAGGAGACGTGAGGAGACGCGAGGAGAAGTGAGGAGATGTGAGGAGACGTGAGGAGACATCCGGACGCTGAGGAGACGTGAGGAGACGTGAGGAGACGTGAGGAGACATCCGGACGCTGAGGAGACGTGAGGAGACGTGAGGAGACATCCGGACGCTGAGGAGACGTGAGGAGACATGAGGAGATGTGAGGAGACGTGTGGAGACGCGAGGAAACGTGAGGAGACGTGAGGAGACGTGAGGAGACGTGAGGAGACGTGAGGCGTGTTTGGATAATGAAGGAATTTGTGCTGATAATCTGACTGTAACAGGATCTGAGAGGAGAGGAAACACAGTGAGGAGGAACAGACGAGCATGTTGTCTTTGGAGAGGAGAACATCCAACCACGCAACCATGATAAGGATTTCATTTTACTGCTTCCACTTAAAGAGGAAACACCTGCATGTACCGGGGCGTCACCCAAACCACTGATACTGTAAACAATACACAACCATCACTGTCCATATAATATTATTATTATTATTATTATTATTATTATTATTATTATTATTATTATTATTATTATTATTATTATTATTATTATTATTATTATTATTATTATTATTATTATTATTATTATTATTAATCATTTTACTTTATTATTATTATTATTTTACTTTATTAATATTATTATTATTATTATTATTATCATTATTATTATTATCATTTTACTTTATTATTATTTTAATTATTATTGTTATTATTATTATTATTATTTTTATTATTATTATTATTTATTTTATTATGTTTTCTTCTTTTATTTTACTTTATTATTATTTTAATTATTATTATTATATTATTATCTGCATTATTATTATATTTCATCTTCATGTTTTACCACAGCTCTATCCTGGTCAGGGTTGTGATGGGTCCATTCTCCCCGGAACCACAGGCTGTAATGCAGTAACACACCTCAGACAGGACCCCCATCCATCACAAACCCTCGATCACCAACATGATCGGCCAATCATGTGTGTGTATAGACGCCCGGCCGGTCCATAGCACTGCTGGAGAGTCGAACCCTGGATCCCAACAGTCGTGGTCTAGCATCATTTACTGTTGCGCCATGTGAGTTTTTATTATTATTATATTATTAGTAATATAATGACAATAATAATAATAATAATAATTAATTAGTAATGTGTGTGTGTGTGTATGTGTGTGTGTGTGTGTGTGTGTATGTGTGTGTGTGTGTGTGTTGAGAAGGGAGGGGCGGGGGGAATGGAAATGTAATTTAGTTTGTTGTTATTTTAATTAAAGTTCAGCAGCTCTCTGTGTGTAGAAATATTTCTACAGAGTGAATCACGCTCTGGTTCTCTCTCCTCATGCGGAAGGTGGATTGGTTGCTCTGTGTTATCTTTAGTTCTGATGGAGTGAGTGAATGTAAGGGTGAGTGATGCCGTCAGGTGGATTGGCACCCTGCCCGGGGTGTGAGGATGTTCCACTGTACCTGCAGTGACCCTGAATAAATGAATGAATGAATGATGATCTGACCTCTCAGTGTTCTGGCCCCAGACGTGACCGTGGTTCCGGGTCCCTCGTCCCACCGTTCAGAATTTCGGCGCCTCGGTTCCACCGGTCCGTGACCCGACACCCCGGCACCTCGGCGTTCCCGCTGAGTTCCCGTAAACGTTCCACTTTAATTCAGGTGGTTTTGGAACGCGGCTCGATCGTCTGCTGATAACAAACCACAGAAATAAACACGCTCACGTTTATCTGGCACCACTAACATTCCTCACACGTCTCACTGGGTAACTGGTTCTAATGGTTCTCTAACTGGTTCAGCTCTAATACACAAACAAACGTAAATCTGCAGTACAGAGGGCTGGTCCTGGTCCCAGTGCCGTCAACACATTTAACAGAACTGGAGAAGGTTAGAACAGGAGTGAAGATCATCCAGGTTTCTTATGGTTTCCTTTAGTTAACTTGCTCTGTTTACTGATTGGGGTTCGGTGGAGTCCTGAATCCTCAGAAAAATATTTTAATTCTTTTTTAGCTTAATGGAATTTCTTTAGATTGTGGACGGGTGTTCCTGTAGAACCTTGGTGTTCCAGAAAGAGGGTCAGAGGGGGCGTTTACTTGGGCTGTTACTGGACTGTTACCAGACTGTTACTGGTTTGTTACTGCTCTGTTACTGGACTGTTACTGGACTGTACCGATCTGTTACTGGTGTGGTACGGGCTGTTACTGGTCTGTTACTAGACTGTTACTAGACTGTTACTGGCCAGTAGATAAAAAACTGTCAAACCAATAAAACAAACTTGCTGGTGTCACTTAGACGGCGCCTGTTCCCTAATTAGCGCTCGTTAGTGAGCGATGCTCGTTAACTTGAGGCTTGTTCTGTATTTTTAATTTCACACGTTCTCGTTGTCGCTGCTCCGCCGCTGGTTCGGTTTTATTCTGATCTGTTCTGTCAGCTCTGAACGTGACACCGGCGTAAAAATGCTCCAATTAAATCCTAACGATTCCTCACCCTGAGTGACCCAATAACCATTCAGAACTTCAGTAATGAGCTGCTAAAGCGGTGGCGGCTGTCAGGATGATCTGAGAGCGCGGGTTCCTCTCACCAATATTTACAAAGTATAAAAATATAATATTTTTTTTTGTTTTTTTTGTTTTTGTTTTTTAGCTTTGTTATCTGGGTAATTATAATGATCATTAAACATCCTGATGTTGAGAAAATTAATTTAATAATGAATTAATGAGCTCGTAAACAAATCACAGATCACAAAAACCCACAAACCAGTACTTACTGTGCAGGAAAAAACCCAGTATCAAACCGTTAGCTGCTCTGTATTCATGGACTGGTCATACTGGTTTCTGCTTCTTTACACCAAGCAGCGGTTGATTCTCACAGAGAGCCGTAGAGTGTACGGAGAGTTACGTGGTACCCTGGTGGTTCCTCCATTACTCGTAAAGGCACCTCGATCGGACACAGAACCTTTTATCTGTCAGACCCGCCTGATGGGGCTAGTTGAGCTTACAGCCAGGCCAGTAACACTGATGGTGTATCATCGCCCCCTAGTGGGCTGCCATGCTCATGTCAAGGTTTTATAGCACGTTGTGTTTCTGTGTGGATGGAGGAATCACCAAATCCAGTCGTGTCCACCAGATACCTCGGCGGCTGGAAGGGCCGAGGCTGTCACGTATCCTCCGACACACAGGCAGCCGGGCACTTCTTTTCACCTACCAGAGGCGGGGTCTCACAGAGCGCCGCATCAGCTGTAATCAGTCGACCAGCAGAGGCCGCTCTTACACCAGCGACGAGGAACCACGTTTCTGTTTCAGCCGTCGTCCCTCCTCCTTCAAACTCACAGCCTATCGTGTGTCCATGTAAGCGCCTGGCTGGCTGATAGCACCGCTGACACTGGAATTTAGGAGGCTTGTCAGGAGAATATACCCTCCTCATACGCCATCGGGGTCTCCAGCAGAGGAAGAGGGAGAAAATGAAGATCCGTGTTTTTGTGGACGGGGTTTCAGTCACTGCTCCTACTAGAAGGCAAACAAATAAATAAATAATAAATAAATAAATAAAAGTAAATAAATAAGTAAATAAGTAAATAAATAAATAAGTAAATAAATAAGTAAATAAGTAAATAAATAAATAAGTAAATAAATAAGTAAATTAATAAATAAATAAATGAAGAGAGAGGAAAGTGGTGAGTGCGGCTCTATAATTAAATATGTGCATATTTAATCTGGTACAGATCAGGACACGGCGTCTCTCTTCATCTCCACATCCGGCCGCGTTTCCTCACTTATCGATGGTTGGAGATAAACGTTCCTCCTCAGAGCCAAACGCATCTGCTCTCCAGCTTTCAACTCCACAACTCCAAAAGCTCTCAGACCCCACCACCGCATAAATAAGATATTCCATGATAATCAACCATATGGACACAGTGTGTGTGTGAGTGTGTGAGTGTGTGTGTGTGTGTGTGTGTGTGTGTGTGTGTGGAGATGTGGAGATGATCTATCAGCTCTTTGATCTGCACTTACACACCTTCTGATCTTCTGGTCCATGGTGGAGTCTCTCCATCCACGTCTGGTCTGGTACTGAATGATGGTGTGGAGCTGCAGCTGGGTGCAGGAGAACAGAAACAGCTCTCTAATTTTCACTTAACAACAGAGTTTATAATACACACACAAAAAAACATCCAGTGAGAGGCAGTTCTGCTAAATAACTTTGTGATGATGAAACAGCCAAACATCCAGGTTTAGGTTTGAGTTTGTGTTGAGTGTAGGGTGTGTATATGTACTGTGTGTGTGTAGTGTGTAGGTGTGTGTGTAGTGTGTAAGTGTGTGTAGTGTGTGTAGGGTGTGTATATGTATATTGTGTACAGCGTGAGTGTGTAAGTGTGTGCAGGTGTAGGGTGTGTATGTGTTTAATGTACATAGTGTGTACAGTGTGTGTAGAGTGTGTAAGTGTGTGTGTGTGTGTAGAGTGTGTGTAGTGTGTGTAAGTGTGTGTGTGTAGAGTGTGTGTGGGTGTGTACGTGTACATGTATCTGTAAGTGTGTATGTGTACGTGTGTGTGTAGGGTGTGTGCATGTTCAGTCAGGTGTGTAGTTGTAGGGTCTGTATGTGTAGGAGTAGTGGGTACGGGGTTTGTGTGTAGGTGTGTGTAGTGTGAAGTGTGTATATATGTGTAGTGTGTGTGTAGGATGTGTGTAGGATGTATAAATGTGTAGTATGTGTATGTGTGTGTGTGTGTGTATGGTGTGTGTATGGTGTGTGTGTGTGTGTGTGTGTGTGTATGGTGTGTGTGTGTGTGTATGGTGTGTGTGTGTGTGTGTATGGTGTGTGTATGGTGTGTGTGTGTGTGTGTGTGTGTGTGTGTGTAGTTTAGTTGACGACCTTTCAGCTGTCAGTCATTGGCCGTAACGACGGGGTCACAAGATCCTCGATGGCTCTTAATGAAGCACATAAACAAACAGCTGTGCAGGAATCCTCTCCCCTGATTGGCTGCTCATTACTGAACCAATCGGATCCAGATGTGTGTGGGTCGCGTCTCACTCTAACCTCTGACCCATGACCTTTTCCTGATCTCTGTAAGAATGTGAGCTACTGAAGGCTTTTCTGATTTCCTGTAACACACACACACACATAAAAAACACACATACACACATTTGAACACACATACACACACACACACACTCACACACACACGATCGATCGCAGCTCTGCTACCGGTCGGCTGGGCGCCCCTAGCAGGCACAATCGGCCAATAGTCTGCTGTGTGGGAAAAAACAGGACTAAAATGTGGGCGGGGTCTTCGAGGCTGTGTAAGGACCCTGGTTAGTAGGCCGAGGCGCCTGTACAGAGGTGGAGGAACGTGGAGATCAGCGCGTGACTCTCCGTGTGTGAGACCGACCTCACGCACCCATCCACCAAAGTACGTGGGGGTAAGAAGGGGTCGGTGGAGCGCCCACGCATAAGAGGGAGGGCGTGTCAGGAGGATATACCCTCCTCGTACACCATCGGGGTCTCCAGCAGAGGAAGAGGAACTGGCTACGACTAAACTGGAATAAAATGCAGGAATAAACCAGTGAAATAAAAACTTCCTGTCTGGGACTGGTGCGTGTTTAAAATATTTGTGTAAATCCCGACTCTGAGCTGGAGATTTGATCCTGATACCACGTTAGTGTGCAAACAGCCACTTTTTACAGGAGGAGTAAAAACAGCGGCTGGAATTTCACATTTTTGAGATGGAGATAACGGGGCGAGGAAACGGGACGCGGCTCCAGCGGCCGGCGCCCGTAATGGGCACCACATGCACGTTTAACTCCAGAGAGGAGGGGTGTACAGGAATCGGACGGGGGGACGGGGGGGGTACACGGAGGTGAAGTGTGTATCCATTTGTTTATGTTGTAGATGTGATTACGAGCCGGGCGTGTTTGGCCCTAATGGGCGAGCCGAGCCCCCGCCGCGTGTATCACGTCTCCTGTTTGAAACACTTTCTCACGCACCTTGAACGCAGCATCGAGCCCCCACAGACCTGCGACTGATTACCGAAAGCGGGCGCCCGTAATGTGGTTATCTCCAGTCACGTCTGATCCGCACCTCTCAGGTGTCACGCACCCCGCCCACCGGTCAGGTACGTTTACAGGTCAAAAGTTTACAGACACACGTGAGGGAACGCTTCACCACACTGTTTTGGATTTTTAGTGAATGCAGCACAAACCTCTTTTCTGAGGATCCAAATGTACAGACAGTAACGCAGAACTTTCCTAATTCCTCCTAATTTCTTGACTACTGCTGATGACGTCTCTGTGCCCATATAAACAGGGATAGTTTGAATTCACCGCTGTTCTCCCGTCAAAAGTTTACAGTGAGGGAACGTTTCTTCACATTGTTTTGGATCTTCAATGAATGCAGCACAAACAATATAAGGATCCAAATGTACAGACGGTAACGTAGAACGTTCTTAATTCATCCTAATTATACATGACTTCTCTGTGCCCATATAAACAGGGATAGTCTGAATCCACGCTGCTTCCCGGACAAAAATGTACAGACCATGAGGGAACATTTCATTACATTTTTTTGGATTTTTTGGCGAATGCAGCACAAACAATATAAGGATCCAAATGTACAGACGGTAACGTAGAACATTCTTAATTCATCCTAATTCTACATGAATGATGACTTCTCTGTGCCCATATAAACAGGGATAGTCTGAATCCACGCTGCTCTCCGGTCAAAAGTTTACGGACAGTGAGGGAACGCTTCACCACGCTTTTTGGATCTTCAACGAACGCAGCACAAATGATATGAGGATCAAAATGTAGTTTGGATTCCCGCTGGTCTCCTTACTAAGGTCTGTAGGAACGTCCAAACTGCTGCTTCATGCTGAGAGGAACCAAACAGAATCACAGATCTGCTGTACATTTAGAGTTTCTGGAACATGGGCGTCACTGTCCACAGTCGAGTGAGCTTAACGTCAGCGTGAGCCCCGGTGTGGTGATGAGAGACGCTCCAGCAGTCCTCAGCTGTCCATAGATTTTCAGCACTAGCCTTGTTAAAGATCTCAAAATCAAACAGTACGAATGATCAGAAGTATGTGGACGCTGCCCATCAGCGTGTTAAACATCTCATTCTAAATCCACTGGCGTCCCTCTCACAGGAAGGACTTTTACTGGGTTTGGAATTTGGAGTGTGTCTGTGGAAACTTGGTCCCAATCAGTCCATAAAGCATTTGTGGGGTCAGACACTGATCTGCCAGTTAACTGATGTTGGTCAGGAAAGTCTCAGTCGGTGTTCCAGTTCTTACCAAAGATGTTGAGTGGGGCTGAGGTCAGATCAGATTAGATCAAGTTAGGTCTGATTACATTAGTATGGATCAGGTTAGTCCAGGTTAGAGAAGATTAGATCAGAATAGATCAGATTAGATTAGATTTGATCAGGTTTGATCAGATTCGAGAAGATTAGATTAAATTATATCAGTTTAGATCAGTTTAAATCAGACAAGATTCGATTATATCAAGTTAAATCAGAATAGATCTGATTGGATCAGATTACATCAGAATAGATCAGATTAAATCAGGTAAGATCAGTTTAGTTCAGATTCGATCAGATTAGATTAGAATTGATCAGGTTAGATCAGGTTAAATCAGACTAGATCAGATTGGATTTGGTTAGAGAAGATTAGATCAGGTTAGATCATGTTAGAGCAGATTAGAATAGATCAGTTTAGTTCAGGTTAAATCAGATTAGATCATATTAGATCAGATTCAATTAGGCTAGATCAGGTTAGATCAGAATAGATCCAACTGGATCAGGTTAGATCAAATTAGATCAAACTAGATCAGATTAAATCAGGCTAGATCAGGTTAGTTTAGAATAGATTGGATTTGATCAGGTTAGATCAGGTTGGATCACAATAGATTAGATTTGAATCTAAGGATTAGATTAGATCAGAATACATCAGGTTAGTTTAGGTTAGATCAGAATAGATCAGATTAGGTTAGAAAAGATTAGATCAGATAAGATCCAAATTGATCAGTTTAATTCAGGTTAAATCAAACTAGATCCAATTCTAATGGGTTGGATCAGAATAGATCAGACTAGTTTAGATTAGATGAGGTTAGATCAGATTAGATCAGATTAGATGAGGTTACATCAGGTGAGTCTGGGCTGAATTACGACTCGTTTGAGTATCTTGACCATTAAAAGAACTGTTATTATTTTTCCTCTCTCTGTCCGGCTCTGGTCCTTATTAGATTGATTAGATTGATTAGACTGATTAGATTGATTAGACTGATGAGATCTAGCGGCTCTCTGCTGAACCTGAGAAGTCACATCTGGATTTGCACCTCTGTCCCTGGTGAGCTGAGCGGCACTGAGATACAGAGAGTAAATACAGTTTGGATTAGAAACCACAGAGACGCTCCGACTGACCCCCAAACCATTAACAACTCAACCCTCATTTCCCCCCGCCCGTCTGAGAACGGGTTCGGATTGGGTGTCAGGGTTGCCAAGTGGAAAAACAAAACACCTGGCAACCCTGACACCCAATCCGAACCCGTTCTCAGACGGGTTTGCATGCATGAAATCTGGCAACCCTAATAAGCCTGTCACAGTGTGTTTGGTTCATGCTCTGTTAAGTGTCCACCCCGATATGAGCGTTTTATTGTTTAGGGTGAAGCCGTTGTTGGTTTTTGTGGTTTTTATGGCTTCATAAAATGAGAGTGCAGGTGCTAGACTGGCCGGCCTGCAGCCCAGACCTGTCAGCTGTTAAAAACCCTTGGTGCATTATAGAACAAACTAGGGAAAGAGACCACTCTTCCATGTACACTACATGAACAAAAGTATTGAAACACATCTACTACCGGCCGCTCTTTTGAGAAGCTTCTCACACGACTTTGAAGTGTGCCTGTGGGAATTTGTGCCCGTTCAGTCGGTGTTCCGGTTCATCCCAGAGCTGTTGAGTGGTGCTGAGGTCAGAAACCAGCAACAAACACCAACAAAACATCTCCTGATCATTCAGGAACAGAATAAGAACCGACTGGAATGAAATATTACGGGTGTATGTAAACTTTTGCCCGTCCAAAAACTTTTGAAACGACGACATTCAGCTTCACCGTAAACAATGGGATGAACCGGAACACCGACTGAGGCTGAACGGGCACAAATTCCCATACACAGACATACTTAAAGTCTCGTGAGAAGCTTCTGGAAGGATCACGCAGACGGACACTCAGTTTTAATACTGTTGGAACGGGACGTCCGACACGCTCGCGCTCAGGCGTCCGAATACTTTTGACCACGTGGTGTATTTGAGCGGTACGGTGAGCGTCTCCTCTCGGGTGATGGATGGTGATAACAGGACACTTCGGAGAGAAACCGCAGCGGCGCTGGTGGCTGCTGACGGACTGAAGGACTCGCTCAGACTCGCTGAGACTGGGTTTCATGAGGAGGAACCGGACACGTTCTGAATTATCCATGAGATCCAGGAGCAGGATCTTCACCTGTCAGCACGTTCCTCCACCCTCGGCGTCTCGGCCCCGCCGGCCGCTCCGGTGGACGGGCTGTCAGACACGCGCTGGATCTGCTCGGCTGGTCCAGAACCATCCGAATTGTAGATGAGGAGGAAAAAAAACACAAACTGTAGTTTGATGGACAGTGAAGTTCAGGGATTCTGCTGCAGGCGTCTTCGAACGTCCACAGAGAAGCTGCCCTGAAACCAGACGCAAAACTGCAGGGTTCCGATTACTCCCGTTCCTACACACGCCTGCTCCGGCTAACCACAGGACCATACCATCAGTTCATTCATCAGAGAGTCATTCAGAATATAAACATAATATCACGATATTCAATATATCACAGCGTCTCCAAACTGCTCGTGTGTGAGGGGGACCATTCATTTGGATTGGGACGTGTCCACCGTGGTGTTTAAGTGCACTACATAGTAATTATGGTGAATTTAGACGTGTCCACAGCTGACTAATAATAGTGTCAGTGTACACTATATATATTGAATACCGTAGATTGGGACGTGTCCACAGTGGACTTATGATGGTGTCCATATAAACTATGTAGTGGATATAGCAGATTGGGACGTGTCCACAGTTGACCAATAATGGTGTCAATGTGCACTAAGTAGTGATGATGGTGGATTGGGATGTGTCCACATTGGACTGATTATAGTGTTCATTTGCACTATATAGTGAATATGCTGGATTGAGACATGTCCACAGTGGACTGATGGTGTTCATGTGCACTATACAGGGATTATAGTGGATTGGGACGTGTCCACACTTGACTAATAAGGTTGTCCATGTGCACTATATAGTGTATATAGTGGATTGGGACGTGTCCACAGTGGACTGATGATGTCCTTGTGCACTATATAGTGATGATGGTGGATGGGAATGTGTCCACAGTCAACTAAAGATGGTGTCCACGTGCACTATATAGTGAATATGGATTGGGACGGGTCCAGATTGGACTCATGATGGTGTCCATATACACCACAAACTGGATACAGTGGATTGGGACATGTCCCCATGGGACTGACGATATTGTGTAAGTGCACTATATAGTGAACATGATTGATCGGGACGTGTCCAAAGTCTAAAGACTAATGACAGTATTTAAGTGCACTGTACAATAATGTTGGTGAATTGAGACGTGTCCACACTCGCCTAATAAGGTTGTCTGTGTGTGTGCATTATAAATTGAATATGGTGGATTGGGACGTGTCCACAGTGGACTGAGTATTGTAGTATTACACAGTAGCAGCAGTTTAGCCCAGGAGTCTGTCATGTTTGTGTTTGATCTGGCCCTTTACCATTGGGCCCCTGAGAAAGGCCCTTAATTCTCAGTTGCTGAAATAGTACTCAGTGGTGATAGTGAGTGGGTTTGGATGGGAGTGCGCTAATGCCCCGGATGTAAACGTTAATGAACGTGAGCGTTTATTGTACGTTAGCTAGTTAATCAGACGTCTGTAATCGGCGTGGTTAACGAGCGCAGGGCGGAGCTCCGGTCTCGGTGGGACCCGGTGGTACAGGAGTGAAACTTCTCCCACGATGACAGACGACTGAATGTGTTCGAGCGTTCGGGGTCCCGCGGGGGTGCGGCGCCGGTTCCTCTATAATTAGGCTTTTATTTGCTTAGCTGTGCGCAGTTTTACTCCGACGTCCAGATCCATCAGCGTCACCTTCACCGCGCCCCGCCGCTATTACACCGTCACTGTGTTTACACACCGGACAGCAACAATCAATCTGAGAGCAGAGTGTCGCCCACAGGGTCCCAGCGCCGGGGTCCGATCACCGGGGTCCAAGCGCCGGGGTCCGGCTGCACCGGGTACACTTTAGAGGTGAGGCGCCCACATGAGGACGCTGAAGGTGTTACTGTACGACAGGACTCGGGGACGGACGAGAGAGACTGGATTGTATTATCGGGGCGTTACGAGACAGGGGGCGCCAGAGAGAACACTGACCCCTCAGTGGTGACTCATGAAACACATCAGAACTAAAAACCAGGGCTGGACCGGTTACAGGTCCAGAGACGTGACAGGAATCAACAAGTGTTTCCCTAAAAGGGGGGGGGGGGTTCTAAACACAAGTACTAAATAATATTTACATATAAAACACCAGGAAACAGCTAACAGAGAGTTTCTGAGGAAGGTTCTGAGTTTCTGAGGAAGGTTCTGAGTTCCTGAGGAATGTTTTTGTATTTCAGTGGAAGGTTCTGAGTTTCTAAGAAAGGTTCTGAGTTCCTGAGGAACGTTTTTGTGTTTCTGAGTTCCTGAGGAACGTTCATGTCCACACTGAAGTCTGAAGCTCAGGTCCAAAGTTCTGAAACGGTTCCTTTTCTGTGACTGAAGGATTGGAGCACTTTACTGTCCAAATACTTTTAGGTTTTGTTACACGTTTATTGCGAGCCAAAAATTTTCGGCGTGGCTTCTTAATTCCTCAGTAGTGATGATGAGTAAGTGTATCTGGTGGCTTCTCTGTGCCTATATGAACAGGACTAGTTTGTCTTGTATTTATTACAAACTACGTGGAACACAGCAGGAGGACCGACGGCGGCGGCGAGAACGGTGAGAACGATGCATCTCTGCGATGTGAGCATGAACGTTTGAGAGAACGCCCGGCTCGTTCCGCCGACATTGGGACTCAGACGGTGTGATCAGAGACGATGCCGGACCTGCCAGCCTCCGCTGAGCTCCACGCCGTAATTGCCAATTATTCCAGAGGAGCGGGCGCGGCTGTCCGTGCAGAGGAACGTGGACGCGTGGACAGATCTGAGGAGCGTACGGTGATCAAACGTCCCTCAGATCATCTCACGTCATTCTAACACGTTCTTCTGCTCCCTTAGACATATTCACCTCCCAGTCTGGTCGTATCCGATTCCTTGATGTTATTTTCTCCTCTACTGCTGCAGATTTCCACTCCTGACTAACACACGCCCCCTCCCACACGTGTGCAGTACAGACCACTTCTATTCACCTGCACCGGGGTTCACACACAGATCCGTATCACGCATTATTTAGTGAGAGAAAATACAGCAAAGGATAATGGTACTGATTACAGTATTGATAACCGTATTAATGATGAGTATTGATGACTGTATTAGTTATGGTATTGCTAACAGTGTTAAGGACGGTATTGATGATGGTATTGATAACAGTATTATTGGTGTTAATGACAGTATTGAGATATTCAGAGAATCTATTAATTTTTATTCAGTATTAGTTTTAAATCACTGGATGGTGTTGATATTTTCTGAGTAAATAATAACAGTTCGTGTCGATGTTGAATTGAATTAAATACAGTAAAAGTGTTAAAAAAAACAATAATAAACAATAATAAAACCTCTCGGCGCTCAGACAGGAACCGTCCAGCTGCTTCTGACCAGCATGAACTCACACATGAACTGAAGAGATGCATCGGTACCCCCACCACCACCACACACAACCCCCCCACCCCCCCCAGTCTGATTAGCTCATCTGTCCAGATGACCGACACGCTCATCTTCAGCGCAGATGCGGCCGGCGCTCATGAACACCTAAATAAACAGAAGGGGATGAGTTCCATCCTGCTGCTCCGGTTCCCTCGAGTTCCATAAAGATCTACAGCGTGTAAAATCACCGTCTGAGTCCCGCGCATCCCAGTGCTCGGGGTCACCTGGTATTTACCCACGATGCACCGCTCGGATCCAGCACTGACTGTTGTTTCAGAGCACTTCCTGTTTCCTGCAGGAAGAAGAAGCGCCCGCGCTCTGTGATGATGAAGCGCCGATCACACGAACCGAAGACGATCGAATTACTCGAGGTTTTTCTGCTGCGTGCAGATAAAATCAGATTTAATCCCCATCAGATGGTAAAAACAGCAACACAGTTCCAGTAAAAGTTGGGACGCTTAGTAAAACTCAGTATAAAGAAGAATGTGTGACGTGTTTTATTCTCTTCAATCTTTATTTACCTGATAAAAGTAGCAAGAAAGCAGGCAACACGCTCAATAAAAGTCAGGACAGGGGCGTGTTCCCCCCTGTGTTCCCCCCTGTGTCCCCCCCCTATGTGTCCCCCGTGTTCTCCCTGCAGGCAGGCCGCTCAAGCACGTGCACTCTGTGTTAACTGTGTGTACAGAATGAGACTTCTTGGAAAAAGACGTCACCCTGATGGCAGTGTCCCAAAATATGAAATAACCCATGCTGAGGGCACTGGTGACCCCCTGTACCATGTCAGATGTTGGTTTTGCACCTTTCACTGATATCAGTCTGGATGTTCCTCTAAAACAAGCTGAACCGGGGACTCATCTGACCCCAGCACACGTGTCCACTGTATTTTGGTCCATGTGAGTTGAGCTCAGGCCCAGAGAACTCAGATGTACGATTCTCTCTGTGTGTAACAGTTTCAGGTTGTGTTTCTTGATGCAGCAGCAGCCTGTGTTAGGTGACAACGGTTTTCTGAAGCGCTCCCGAGCCCATGTGGCTGTATTTGTCACAGTAGTGTGACGGTTTCTCATGCAGTGGCCTTGAGCTACACAGACTGAGATCTCCCAGGATTCTCTGAATCTTTTCACAATATTATGTACAGTAGATGGTGAAATACCTCAATTATGTGCAATCTTGCATTAACAAATGTTCGTTCTGTCCTGAAGTTTGGAACACAGTGGTGAGCCACACAATTGAGGGTTAATGGTCTTGCTCAAGGGCCCAACAGTGGCAACCTGGCAGTGTTGGGGCTTGAACCAGCAACCTTCTGATTACTAGTCCAGTACCTTAACCACTAGGGTACAACTATATTCTTCTCTATTACCGTGTTTTAATAAGCGTCCCGACTCTTTTGGAGCTCGGTTGGTCTCAGATGTATTAGTGTGATGTATTTTACTGATGCGTCGGTGTGAGTGAAGCGGTTTGTACGTTTTATCGTCCTCATCAGGCGGGATGAGTTAGCGAGCGAGTCGGCGCACCAGGCAGGACGAGCTGTTTGCTCAAGTGGAGCCAATTACCCAAAATAAATCACTCCGTCCCGTCCTCGTTCCCTCGTGACTGTTCCTCTCTCTCCTCCGACTGTCGGGAACGTCCCGCCGCTCTGAACCACTCCGCCGCTAATGCTGTTTACCTTCCGCGCGGGAAACCTTCACTCCAGGAACTTAAACGCCTCTGACAGGCCGAGCGGCATCGGATTAATCAGCGCTCGCCCACGCCGCGGCTGATTGGACGGCCCGTAAGCGCTACCATTCGTCTGCCGGAGCACGCTCGGTCAGGGTTCAAATCAAAAGACCGAACCTCGTTATGATCCAGCGAGAGCCGCCGCGGCTAGCCAGGCTCCGGATTTTCCGCGGCAATTATTCGATTTGGCTTCTTTTTTAAGCTGACGGCTAATCAGAACCATTAGCTGGAACTGTGGAGCTGAAATAACATCCCTGATCTCAGATCGGATCCCATCAGACGCTTCAGGACTCAAAACACCGAGCCGTGACTCCAGTTCTCCTTCAGAGAGGTAACGATGGGACTGATTAATTCATAATTAAATCCATGATGTCACGACGTTACCGTCAGGGTCGTTATCTGGAGCTGGAGGAACCGTGGAGCTGTGGTGAGGTTTTCCATAAGCTCATCCTGTAGATCATCTAAAGAACTGAAGATCTAAAGAACTGAAGAGGGGAGGATGTGAGGTCATCATACCAAGAGATGAAGCTGAGGTAGAACTGAGCTACGCCTCAATAAAGTTCAGTTCTGAATCTACACGTTTCCACCACAGCCGTTACTCACCAGCTCCGGGATGAACCGGAACACCGACTGATCAATCAGTGCCCAGCTGTACAAACGCTGCCATCTACTGACTGAAGGGGCACAAATTCCCACACACAGACTCACCTCAGAGTCTTGTGAGAAGCTCCTTTTGGCTCTATAGTGTAAATGAAGTGATGATTTTTACTCTTGGTCCTTCACTTGTCCTGCTGTGGATTGGTTCCCTGTTCATGACGTTCTCTGCCTTGGTGGAACTGGACTCACCGTGACCCTGACCAGGATGGAGTGGCACTTCTTTATCAGTATATTATTGTTATTTTGTTGGATCAGAATCGTTAAATGAGTGAGTACCCGGCGCTCAGGGCTCCTCCCTAATCATGTCATCATCAGTGCAGGGTGGGAAGGACCACGCCCGTCTGAGCGGCTCGGCTTTATTTAATAAACCGGATCACCCGGACAGACACACACACACACACACACACACACACACACACATCTTTGTGTTTCTGACTCACTTCATTACACCTAACACACACACCAAACCCTGTCAGTGATTGAATACACAGCAACACATGGGCTGCGTCCCAAATCTCACACTAATGTAGCATCTGCTGCACCTATCGGTAGGTTTAGGAACATAGAACCTAGATCCTAAAAAGAGGGTTTAAAAATCCCAACAACACTGCTGCACCTATGTGTCCAAAAGTATTTGGACGCCTGACCGTGAGCTTGTCGGACGTCCCGTTCCAAAGACAAGCGATTAAAACACCAGCCGCCCTTCTGAGAAGCTTCTCACGAGATTTTGAAGTGGGGATTTGTGTCCATTCGGTAGTATAAAAGGTGATAGCGTTTGTACAACTGGGCACTGATCAATCAGTCAGTGTTCCGGTTCATCCCAGAGCTGTTGAGTGGGGCTGAGCTCAGGGCTCTGTGCAGGACTTCACGTCTTCATAGAGCTCTCATGCTGGAGCAGGAAAGGACCTTCCCTAAACTGATGCTGCAAAGTCGGAAGCATGTCATTTCCTTTATATCATTCATTTCAAATTAGAAGGGATGTCCACATACTTTTGTCTATATAGTGCTCTGAGAGCTCATTGGTGGATCGAGTAGCTTAAGCTGTCGCCCTCGGTCTCAGGATTCTGGCCGCTGTGCCGTGATTTATCGAGCGCTTTTGTTCTGTAATGAAAACAAAACGTATCAGTTGAAGCTTTTAACTGGAACCTTCTTGTTACAGAAATTACATTCATTTACACAATGAGGAGGAAAGTAAAGACACGAAGTAAAACGGCTAAATACACTCGCCAATCTGTTGTTATTTTTATCTGAACTTACAGATTATTTCTTTATTTCTACACTACATTTATAATATATGTTTTGTGTAGATTATATTGACTCGTGTCTCGACTCGGACTCGTATTTTGTGATTTGTGAACATCTCTGACTGTTCGGGAGAGAGTAAGGGCTGTTACAGCAGCAAAAATGATTTTAAACTCCAGATTAAAGCTCTGGTCCAGGGTTTGGGTACGGTGCTGCGTCCTGTACGGGGTTTATTAGCGGTGTTTACACGTGGAGTGGGAGTGATGAGTGGAACCAGAACCAGAACCAGAACCAGAACCAGAGTTCTCTGCAGGAACAGATAATAATGAGATGTTTACAAAAGATGAAGCTGAAGGGGGAGAGAAGATCTGCTTCCAATTAGAGGATCCGGGAAAATATTTTGTGAACGGAAAATGTCACGACGGAGGAGGTGTGTGTGTGTGTGTGTGTGTGTGTGTGTGTGTGTGTGTGTGTGTGTGAGTGTGTGTGTGTGTGTGTGTGTGTGTGTGAGTGTGTGTGTGTGTGTGTGTGTGTGTGAGTGTGTGTGTGTGTGTGTGTGAGTGTGTGTGTGTGTGTGTGTGTGTGTGTGTGTGTGTGTGAGTGTGTGTGAGTGTGTGTGTGTGTGTGTGAGTGTGTGTGTGTGTGTGAGTGTGTGTGTGTGAGTGTGTGTGTGTGTGTGTGTGTGTGTGTGAGTGTGTGTGTGTGTGTGAGTGTGTGTGTGTGTGTGTGTGTGTGAGTGTGTGTGTGTGTGTGTGTGTGTGTGTGTGTGTGTGAGTGTGTGTGAGTGTGTGTGTGTGTGTGTGTGTGTGTGAGTGTGTGTGAGTGTGTGTGTGTGTGTGTGTGAGTGTGTGTGTGTGTGTGAGTGTGTGTGTGTGAGTGTGTGTGAGTGTGTGTGAGTGTGTGTGTGTGTGTGTGTGTGTGTGTGTGTGTGTGTGAGTGTGTGTGTGTGAGTGTGTGTGTGTGTGAGTGTGTGTGAGTGTGTGTGTGTGTGTGTGTGTGTGTGTGTGTGTTGGAGCAGGCATGTTAATCCGTGTGAATTTACCCACAACATCCTCATCAAAAGTTTCAGCTTCACTGAGAGCTCTGTGTTGAGATCAATAATCACAATAATCACATCAGGGCTGAATAACGTGCTGCCCAGGGCTCGGGCGTGGCTCGGGCGTGACATGGGCGTGGCCTGGGCGTGGCCTGGGCGTGGCCTGGGCGTGGCCTGGCCAAATCGTGCACATGACCCCGCCCATCCAGCACCAGTTAATATCAGTAAATAACATACAGTTCATTAAAGCTGCCTCAGTTTTGCTCTCATCATGACTTATTTATTTATATTTATATTTATTGTTTGCATTTCTGTATTCTGCTGATTTAGTCGTACCCAATTCCCCACTGCAGTCGTGACTCTCTGGATATGCAGCACCCACACTGGCCGACAAGAATCACACCCTGACCGGACATCAGGTTGATGTGATTTTATATTTTACAGTTCTTGCATTACTATGACAGTATACAGTCTGAGCAATTGATGGTTAAGGGCCTTGCTCAGGGGCCCAACAGTTACGACCACCAGTATAGCAAATAAAAAGTCACACACTCGATCGACCAGCAGAGGGCGCATTTACAGCAGCGATGAGGAATCCCTGCTCGAGCACCGTCCTTCCCTTCTCAGACACTCGTCCGATCGTGCGCCCGGCTGGTTGATAGCTCAGCTGAGAGGTTAAAGATCTGAACCTCACATCAAAGGTGTGATTCTTGTCGGCCAGTGTGGGTGCTGCATATGCAGAGAGTCATGACTGAAATAGGGAATTGGATACGACTAAATCAGCACAAAAAAGTACAAAAAGGAAACAATATATTTAAATATAAAAGTCATGATGAGAGTCATCATTTGTCATAGTCATCACCCTGAAGTCATCATTTGTAGTGGTGGGGCTTGAACCAGCAACCTTTTGATAACCCATATCTCATATCCTGGAGCCCTGAACAGCGGTGGCACTGCTAAGATTCAAACCCAGGTCTGTGAGGTCGGGCCCCTCTGTACAATACTCCAATATTACTCATTATTAATTATTATTTAATGCTTTACTATATGGCCAAAAGTATGTGGACACCTGACCATCAGCTTATTAGAGATTCAGTTCCAAAACCATTCACTTCAACTTACAAGATTTTGGAGTGTGTCTGTGAGGATTTGTGCTCACTGAGTCTTTTCTTATAAAAAGCATCTCGTCTTTGATGCTGTGTAGACGAGAAGGTCTGGCTTACAATCGACGTTCCTGTTCACCCCAAAGGTGTTCAGTAGGAGTTCTCCTGACCTTCATGCTCTTTCTATGAAGATGAGGATCCTCTCGACGGTTCCTGCTCTCTGTCGGGTGTCAGGTATCAGACGTGATCTTTTCTGATGGGATCCGAGCAGAGATCAGAATGATGAGTTCCTCCTGACGGGTCCAGCTGCTCCGCTCAGTCACACGCTTCCAGATCAGTTCTTCTCCTTGCCGGTGATCGATGGGGGATTTGGGTTTGGTGGACGTTCCGCTCTAGAGAGAGAGAGAGAGAGAGAGAGAGTTCCTCAGGTTCCTCGGGTTCCTCCGTCCGAGTGATGAGCTCTGACGGTCGATGATGAACGATCTGATAATCCGTTCACTCTCGCTCGGCTCATGCTGCAGACGCTCGGTGGTCCATCAGACCATCAGAAGAGGAAAAACACCAGACTGAGACGGATTCACAAAGTCGGTATTATTAAGATGGACATCTTACCAAATCTCCATATCTCAGCTGAGCTATCGACCAGCTGGGCACCTACACATACGCACGTAGAGGGAAGGACGGTGCTCGAGATTCCTCATCGCTGCTGTAAATGCGCCCTCTGCTGGCCGATCGAGTCGGTTCATCACAAAAGGTGGTGAGTGACTTTTTATTTGCTATACTGCATTCTGTAAGGTTCAGCCTCTTACAGGGGAAAAGAAGCGGTCCGTGACAGAGCACAGGTTACAGGGCATGTGACAGGCCTCTTTGGAAGTGGAAGCAAAGTTGCACTTGGATATGACTAAACAGGTAGAGCAGTGGGATATTCCAAGAGTGCACCAGGGCTGGGGTTCTGAACTCACCAAGTTCCAATCTCAGCTCTGCTACCGGTCGACTGGGCGCCCCCTAGTGTCTGCGGCAGACAAAATAGGCCACTAGTCTGCCGGGTGAGAAAAGACGGGACTAAAAAGTTGGCGGGGTCTTCGAGGCTGTTAAGGACCCTGGTTAGTAGCCCGAGGCACCTGTACAGAAGTGGAGGAACGTGGAGATCAGCGTGTGACTCTCCCTGCGCGAGACCGAATCCACCGAAGTACAGGCGAATCAGAAGGAGGAAGGGCGTGTCAGGAGAATATACCCTCCTCGTACACCATCGGGTCTCCAGCAGAGGAAGAGGAACTGGCTACGACTAAACTGGGAGAAAAAGCAGAAATAAAATATGAGGACCTAAAGGAAGCCGTTAGCTCATCACGACGCTGAATAAACATCATGAACTGGTCTGTACTGGTCCCTCATGCAACGGCTCCCCCAGTCCCACCCCATAAACCACGACCCGCCCGTCACGCCAACACAAACCAGCGGTGCGGCGGGGCCCGAGTGGCCCCAGCGTCCTGACCTTCCACCTCGCTGGAGTCCCAGACAGCTTGTGACTGAACGGCTGAGGAAACACAGAGAGGTGAACACCGCTTCCTCTGAGAAGATCCAACCCCAAATCCACAGCTGGGACTTCTGAGATGGAACCCAGACGTTCCCGCTTAGCCGCTTCCAACGTCCTTTCCCACCGCGCCCTCGCCCACTGTGCCGTCACCACTCCCGAGTGTGGAACGGACCGGTGTGATCCTCCGGTACAAGGACAGGAACACGCTCAGATTATCCCACCATCAGTTTACTGCAGGTTCATGTTTTCATGAAAAAAACAAAACAATAAAAAGTCACAAACCTAGAGAGGAACCTAGAGAGAAACCTGGAGAAGGAACCTACAGAGGAACCTAGAGAGAAGAACCTGGAGAGAAGAACCTAGAGAGGAACCTGGAGAGGAACCTACAGAGGAACCTAGATGAATGATGTAAATAAATCTCTACAGTATTAATATCTGAGGTTTAATAGTGTTGTAGGTAACCCAAGCATGGATGTGACAGAGTAATAATAGAGTAATAACAGAGTAATAAGAGAGAGTAACGGATCCTCTGGGCTCTTATTGCCCTGTCAGGATCTGAACGTTCAGCCCCGGATGGTAATGAGCACTTGATCCCTGCACGACTCTGCTGCATAGTTGACCTCTGACCCTGTAATGCACCCCGAGAGGATTGTACCCACCCCCCCACCCCCCCGCTGCCCCCTGCTGCCCCCAGTGAAAATAAAGTGCTGGAGTGTTTCTACACTTCTGCTGATGGAGAACCGCAGAGATCTGTACACACGTCCGGACTCGACTTCATTACTGCATTATTCCAAACTGCCCTGGATCTCAACAAAAAAAATATAGAAATATTTATTTAATTACATTAAGAGTAAGATTATTATAATTGTTAGATTATTATTTTATTATTATTTTATTATTATTATTATTATTATTGTTATTATTATTATTATATTTACTATCATCATTTTCATTATTATTAATTTAGTGCTATTATATTTTTAAATAATAATAATTATTGCTATAATAATATTATTATTGACTCTATCTTATCATTTTATTACTATTTTCATAATTATTATTTGTAGTAGTAGGAATATTTTATTTATGTATTTAATATTATGATAATTATCGTTATTATTATTAATCATATTACTATTATTATTATTATTATTACTATTATTATTATTACTATTATTATTATTACTATTATTATTATTACTATTATTATTATTACTATTATTATTATTATTATTATTATTATCTTATTTGATTATTTTATAAGTAATATAATTTCACTATTATTACTATATTATTACTATTATTATTTTATAATAATAATTATTATTAATTATTATTACAATTATAATTATTGTTTAATTTATTATTATTATATTATTGGTATTAGTAGCAGTAATAGTATTATTGCTGCTGTTGTTACTATTTTATTATTATTATTATTATTAGTTACACCATGTTCACCAGCTCCGTGATCCTCATCTGATCCTGATATTTCACACTTTACACCAACAGAACAGATTATTTTGTGTGACCATTAGAACTAAATTAGTAAAACAATCATTCAGTCACATGGCGGGTTTTCATGTATTTTCAGCTTTACATTTCCACACGTCATACCTTTTAACTCTGTAAAAAATATAGAATTAAATAGTTATTTTACTCATGATATTGTCATAAGTTAATAAGAATTAATTTCTCTGTGTTTACAGTAAAAATCCAGACACGATGTGGAGGAGCTCTGGTGTCCTGTACAGAATCCTGACCTCGCCCCCTCGCTACAGCTCTGTGTGTTCATCAGAATACCCACTGTGAGTCAGTCCTTCTCATCCAACATCAACAGCTTTTAACTGATAGACACAAATCCTCACAGACACACTCCGTCACTCTCAGAATCTTGTGTAAAACCTCGAGTGACCACTGTTAAACCCCACATACCACACTGCACAGGGTGCTCTACAAGCTCATGCTCAGGTGTCCGTATACTTTTGGTGATATTGTGTATATTTGCTGGTATTTATGTGCTTTGTAGTTCCGCTCTTCACTGTAGATGCGACACCAGAGACTCTAAAAAGCAAAAAAATCTGAAGAATATATAAGATACCACATTGAACTATACTTTGCAATGCTGTGTTGGGGGCGGGGTTTAAAAGAAGTGTGGGCGTGGCCACACTTGATTTTAGCACCAATCATAGTCGACTTTTCTAATGACTTTCCTCAGACTGCAGATCTGATCTCAGGAGAATCGAACCCGGCCTCGCTGTACTGCTGAGGAATACTGGTACAATAGAACACCAGTGTGTGTATAAACAACAATGTGTGTGTGAGAGTGTGTGTGTGTGAGTGTGTGTGTGTGTGTGTGTGTGTGTGTGTGTGTGTGTGTGATATGGAGGAATGTAACGTGTGTAAGCGGCGCTTCAGGATGAGATTCCTTCAGCTTTGATTAATCTGCGCTGTCACGGGAAGTTCCTCTGTTTTTCTGAGTCCACATCTGGAACCTCTCGCCATCTCACACACACACACACACACACACACACGCATACACACACACACACGATTTCTGTGGTTTCCAGGTTTGCAGAGCTGCACAGGAAACAGAGAAATGATGCAATAAAAGTGCAATAATAAAAGAAGCGAGTGATTCCGGCCTCTTCACAGAATAAAAGTAAAATCCTGAGTGGTGACGAGTCGAGAGAATCAACCCGAGAGCCTGACATGTTTTATTATTTATTAGAGGTGGAATAAAGATGATTAAGAACGGTCATGTTCAACCAGACAACAACGAAAAAGCTTCGTAATGAAACAGTGGAGGAGCAAATACAGGAGTGTATACAGTAGTGCATGTATACAGTGGTGCAGGAGTGTATACAGTGGTGCAGGTGTGTATACAGTGGTGCAGGTGTGTATACAGTGGTGCAGGTGTGTATACAGTGGTGCAGGAGTGTATACAGTGGTGCAGGTGTGTATACAGTGGTGCATACAGCATGCAGGAGTGTATACAGTGGTGCATGTATACAGTGGTGCAGGTGTGTATACAGTGGTGCAGGAGTGTATACAGTGGTGCAGGAGTGTATACAGTGGTGCAGGTGTGTATACAGTGGTGCATACAGCATGCAGGAGTGTATACAGTGGTGCATGTATACAGTGGTGCAGGTGTGTATACAGTGGTGCATGTATACAGTGGTGCAGGTGTGTATACAGTGGTGCAGGTGTGTATACAGTGGTGCATGTATACAGTGGTGCAGGAGTGTATACAGTGGTACAGGTGTGTATACAGTGATGCAGGAGTGTATACAGTGGTGCATACAGCATGCAGGAGTGTATACAGCATGCAGGAGTGTATACAGTGGTGCAGGAGTGTATACAGTGGTGCATACAGCATGCAGGAGTGTATACAGTGGTGCATGTATACAGTGGTGCAGGTGTGTATACAGTGGTGCATGTATACAGTGGTGCAGGAGTGTATACAGTGGTGCAGGAGTGTATACAGTGGTGCATGTATACAGTGGTGCAGGAGTGTATACAGTGGTGCAGGTGTGTATACAGTGGTGCAGGAGTGTATACAGTGGTGCAGGTGTGTATACAGTGGTGCAGGAGTGTATACAGTGGTGCATGTATACAGTGGTGCAGGAGTGTATACAGTGGTGCAGGTGTGTATACAGTGGTGCATACAGCATGCAGGAGTGTATACAGTGGTGCATGTATACAGTGGTGCAGGAGTGTATACAGTGGTGCAGGTGTGTATACAGTGGTGCAGGAGTGTATACAGTGGTGCATGTATACAGTGGTGCAGGAGTGTATACAGTGGTGCAGGAGTGTATACAGTGGTGCAGGAGTGTATACAGTGGTGCAAACAGCATGCAGGAGTGTATACAGTGGTGCAGGTGTGTATACAGTGGTGCATACAGCATGCAGGAGTGTATACAGTGGTGCAGGAGTGTATACAGTGGTGCAGGAGTGTATACAGTGGTGCATGTATACAGTGGTGCAGGAGTGTATACAGTGGTGCAGGAGTGTATACAGTGGTGCAGGTGTGTATACAGTGGTGCAGGAGTGTATACAGTGGTGCAGGTGTGTATACAGTGGTGCAGGAGTGTATACAGTGGTGCATACAGCATGCAGGAGTGTATACAGTGGTGCATACAGGAGTGTATACAGTGGTGCATACAGGAGTGTATACAGTGGTGCATGCAGGAGTGTATACAGTGGTGCAGGAGTGTATACAGTGGTGCAGGAGTGTATACAGTGGTGCAGGAGTGTATACAGTGGTGCATACAGGAGTGTATACAGTGGTGCATACAGGAGTGTATACAGTGGTGCATACAGGAGTGTATACAGTGGTGCAGGTGTGTATACAGTGAAGCAGGAGTGTATACAGTGGTGCATGCAGGAGTGTATACAGTAGTGCATGTCTACAGTGGTGCATGCAGGAGTGTATACAGTGGTGCATACAGGAGTGTATACAGGAGTGTATACAGTGGTGCATACAGGAGTGTATACAGTGGTGCATACAGGAGTGTATACAGTGGTGCATACAGGAGTGTATACAGGAGTGTATACAGTGGTGCATACAGGAGTGTATACAGTGGTGCATACAGGAGTGTATACAGTGGTGCATACAGGAGTGTATACAGGAGTGTATACAGTGGTGCATACAGGAGTGTATACAGTGGTGCATGCAGGAGTGTATACAGTGGTGCATACAGGAGTGTATACAGTGGTGCATACAGGAGTGTATACAATGGTGCATGCAGGAGTGTATGCAGTGGTGCATACAGGAGTGTATACAGTGGTGCACGCAGGAGTGTATACAGTGGTGCATACAGGGTGCATGCAAGGGTGCATAAACAAATACAAACACCAGGGTGGACACATGAATACACACAGTAATGCACGCAGGAGTGTATACAGTGGTGCAGGAGTGTATGCAGTGGTGCAGGAGTGTATGCAGTGGTGCATGTATGTATGATTTGGCTTTATACTGCAGTAAACACACACTTGCACAAACAAAAACTGTATAACAGAACATAGAAAGTTTTACCTGATATTAAAGTGATTTTAGTAAACAAGTGCAGCAACACAGTACAGAGTGAGAGAGTGAGAGAGTGAATGTGAATTAATGAAGTGATGCCGCCACTTAGTGGACATGATTATGTATAAACGTTCTATAAGTAAGTGTGTCATTATTAATATTATTATCATTTTATTATTATTATTATTATTTTATTATTATTATTATCGTATTATTATTATTGATATTATTAATATTAATATCATTTTATTATTATTATTATTTTATTATTTTTTTTTTTATTATTATTATTTTATTATTATTATTATTATCGTTATTATTATTATTATTATTTTATTATTATTATTATCGTATTATTATTATTGATATTATTAATATTATTATCATTTTATTATTATTATTATTTTATTATTTTTATTATTATTATTTTATTATTATTATTATTATTATCGTTATTATTATTGATATTATTAATATTATTATTATTTTATTATTATTATTTTATTATTATTATTATTATTATTTTATTATTATTATTATTATTATTTTATTATTATTATTATTATTATCGTTATTATTATTGCTATTATTAATATTATTATCATTTTTTTATTATTATTATTATTATTATTATTATCATTATTATCGTTATTATTATTGATATTATTATTATTATTATTTCTATTATTAATATTATTCGTATTAATATTATTATTATCGTTATTATTATTTTTATAATTATATTATTATTATTATCATTATTTTATTATTATTATTGATATTATTATATTATTATTTTATTATTATTATTATTATTATTATTATTATTATTATTATTATTATTATTATTATTATTTTTATTATTATTATTATTATTATTATTATTATTATTATTATTATTATTATTATTATTATTATTTAGGATGTTGCCAGTACAGAGAAGCTGAACCTCTGGTCTCTGTTGGAGGAGTGAACGTGTTACTGGAACTTGATGTGATTAAATCATCACTAGCACAACATTTCAACACCAGCGTGTTCTCACACCAGCACTTTTAATATCTACATGGATTAAAATAAACCAGTAGTGGGTGAGGTCCAGTCCCATGGCTGCGTCCCAAACCACCAGACTGACCTACTGAATCATGATGTTATAAACGAAGCTGCCTGGTAAAAGTCTTTCCACCCGAGAGGCGCTGGTTCCACTGATTCTGGGTTCTGCTGTACCGGTTTTAATGCTTTATCACTGTGAAAGCACCGGATTATTTTCTGAATTAAATTACTGATGACGGACGCTTAAGCTACAACCATTTTATCAGTGTCAGTTAATGATGATTTTTATTCATCTTTATTTATCATGCAAACGTGTGTCGTGAGCTCTGAGGTCAGGGTGAGGCTGTGCCGTCTTTATTTCTGTTTCTAACAGAATAACACCGAATTCTACCAGAGCCAGAGGAACCAAACCCAGTCCAGACCAGTGGAATATCAGGGGAAGATTCCTGGTTCACCCATGTGTTCTGGTGTGATGGAGATTCAGCTCCTGGAAGGTAGTGGTGGGGCAGTGGTAGCTCAGTGATTAAGGAACAGGACTAGTAGTCAGAAGGACACTTGGTCAAGCTCTACCTCTACCAGGCTGCACTGTTGGACCCTTGAGCAAGGCTCTTAACTCATAATTGCTTGGCTGGTCCATGGTCACAATTGTAATTTGCTTTGGACAAAACCGTCCGTCAGTGTCACCGAAACTATATAACAAATAAGAACCAGAATCAGTTGTAATCTAAAGGTTGCTGGTTCAAGTCCCACCACTGCCAGGTTGCCACTGTTGGGCCCTTAAGCAAGGCCCTTAACCTTCAATTGCTCAGACTGTATACTGTCACAGTACTGTAAGTCACTTTGGATAAAAGCGTCTGCTAAATGCTGAAATGTAAAGGTAATTAATAACCGGCTAGTAGTGGGAGTCTTGACGGCTTTGAAGACCTTGACTCATGGAAGAGTTTTCATGTGTCATGTGACAGAGTGAAGCTGAACTACTTGACCTTTGTCTTGAAGAATAAAAATTTTTCTGCAAGTCAGCAGTGAGAGAGATAACAGCACACCGAGCATTCAGCGCAGGATCAGAAGATCATCAGCACACGTCCAGGAGCAGCAGGTCTACCACGGGCCACGGACGGCGTCAGCAAAGCGTCAGCGGGTGAGTCAACACAATCCAGTCCGGGTTATTAACCAGGTTAGTTCCTTACCTACTTAAACTTAGGCTGGGATACTCGTCTACCTGCACTGTACACTGTTTGTGACACACCTCAGAGCTGTCTATGCACCTTGTCTTTCTTCCTCATCCCTTCTCCACTGTTGTTTATTGTCTTTCTTATGTCTGCACTGGACACGCAGCCTGGCAGTGTTTAGTTATACTGTATTGCAGTGCTCCCCAACCACCGGGCCATGAACCGGTGCCGGTCCGGGGGTCATTTATTACCGGGCCGCACAGAAAGAATAAAAACAAGAGCAATTACATTTCCAAAACTCTTTGGGTGTTATTGTCTCCAGTCACCACTAGGTGGGAGCAGCGTCTCGTTGCAGATTTACACTGATTTTCTATTCTATAGTTATTCTATTTTAAATCCTCCATGAAATTATATCTTACATGGTGCAAATAGGTTGGGGACGCTGCTGTATTGTGTAGTGAGTTGAATTGAATTGAAAATTTGAGGGTAAAAACAAATATCAGCTCTGTGTCGGGGTGGACAGGGACGCTGCAAAATGACGAACAAAGGTCAACTACGGGCATGTGGGTGTGGGAGGTGGGTATCACAGGGTTGCTCCCCAGGACTGACAGATCCCCCCATTTTAGAGGAATAAAGATGATGCCTAAACACTGAGTATATTTACAGTATATTGGAAAAATACTCTCAAAATGTTACTTTAATAATAAAAGACTTCTGTCTGGTATGTTTCGGATGGTTCCCCCTGAAATGATTCAGTTTTACAGATTTCTCTAAATAATTAATGTAAACAATCTAATGTGAGGAGGTTAAACGATTAATATAATTTAATGTTATTTACTCACCTCTGACTGACGATCCCGGACGAGCCCCCACAATTGTTGGGTTACGAATGATCGTTCCTCCTAACTCAATTGCTCACTGGTGTCCTGCTTGTTGGTTGTCTGTTTTCAAAGCCATAAAAGGAAGAAAAAAGGCTTTCCGTGATATTTTAAAGTGTGGCTATGGGAATTTGTGGCCATTACGTCAAAAGAGCATTTGTCAGGTCAGACATTTCAATCGGCTCCCCACAAAGATTTTTAGTCAAACTATGTCTGTATTTATGGAACCCACCTAATGCACAGGAACATGACTTCCCGGTGGCACGTTGGCTCAGTGGGTAGCAAGAAGGTCCTGGGTTCCATCCCCAGGTGGGGCGGTCCGGGTCCTTTCTGTGTGGAGTTTGCATGTTCTCCCCGTGTCTGTGTGGGTTTCCTCCCACAGTCCAAAAACATGCAGTCAGGTTAATTGGAGACACTGAATTGCCCTATAGGTGAATGTGTGTGTGTGTGTGTGTGTGTGGGTGGGTATGCCCTGCGATGGACTGGCGCCCCGTCCAGGGTGTTACTGTGTGCCTTGCGCCCATTGAAAAGCTGGGATAGGCTCCAGCAGCGTGACCCTGATTGGTTAAGTGGTTAAGAAAGTGAGTGAGTGAACATGACTTCCCCAAACTGTTAGCACAGTTGAAAGTGTGTCATTTATTTTAAACATTTGTTAGTGGCTGCAGAAGCAAAAATCAATAATTAGGGTCAACATACCATTTGTGGCCCGTTACCATTTTCTGAAACGGTTGGCGAGGTATTTTAGGAATGAAATAAAAGTCGTCCTGATATGGAATCAGGTTTAAAAAAGCTGCTTGAGCTGTTCGACCTCTGGGTGGCGCTCTCACATAACACAGATCTAAATCTCTCCCCGTCTTCTTTCCCCCGACTCACAACATTAACGTCACACCTACATTAACGTTCCCCAAAACTACACGCCGGACGCAGAAGGTTTCAGGCACTGAGTTCAGAGGGAAGTGGGTATGTTTAATCTAAAGAAGTGTGATCATCTTCCTGTTAGGATTATAAACCGGTGAGTGAAATCATGACACTGTGGACGAGAGATCATTAATCACTCAGATAAACAGGAGGTGGAATTGTAAGTAATCAGGAGCTCTTATTATTATATTTTTATTTCTTTTATCACTAGAGACTCTGTGGCCCCGTGTTTGTGGATTTTTCACTTCTTCTGACCCCCAACAAGAAAAGTTGAAAAGTGAAATAGCAAAAACTCTGTGCCAAGAATTAAACCCCTACCGGAGGTGTGGCAAACAATCAGCACACTTTACATTTTTCTGAAAGAAGGAAGGTGATCTTGTTTTGCAAATGCAAAAAGATTTAACCAGGTTATATATTGAAACTATTTATAAATGCATATTATATGCATAAACCGGACAAAAAAGTCCTGTTTTAGGGAAAATCAGGCTCTTTAAATGTATTAAAACAAAAGGCAATTAATTGCTTATTTAAACCACTGGACATAAGTCAAATTTAAATGTTTTATAGTCAACGTTAATAATCATATTTCTTTCCATCAATGAGGGCATGTGAACCACGGAAGGACGCTTTCTTGCCTTCATCTCTAGCTTGTTTCACTAGAGGCCAAAGTTTCATTTAAGCTGCTCTGTCCTCCAGTGACGAGGCTTCTGAGAAATTTAGCTTGTTCTCTCGTAGAAATTGAGAGCATCATGCAACTCTCCAAATGGCATCACGCATGCGACGTAACGCAAACAGAATGATGATGGATCTACAGGAACCATCGTCTCTCTTTGAGCCAAGTCGATGAACAATATCAACATTTTCTTTAAGTCATCGGGGATCCAAGAACATCAATCACAACCTTTCTGATTTCTTCCCCGTCCTTTTCTCCTAGTCCGTGTAATTTCAAAGTCCATCTCCAGCTGTACCGTTTGTATTCAGCAACCGCTGCTTTTAGCATGTCGTTTTCCTTCTTTAATCTGTTGATGCATGCTCAATAATCCAGGTACACAAATCCACAAAATTGAATCAGTTCATCTGGACACAAGTTTGTTGTAGAGATACGTCTTCAAGAAGTCATTCGGATTGAGTGACGAAACGTATCTCTACAACAAACTTGTGTCCAGATGAACTGATTCAACTTTGTGGATTCCTTCTTTAATGTTTTAATATCATCGTCTATGCGGTTTAGAATCTCTTTGTGTTGACTAACTTGCGCAGTCAACTGTTTCACCGCTGAAGGTAACTTCTCTATCTGTGCCGAAGTATTTTTAGTTGTCAACTCAATGGCGGAAATTTTCTTGAATGTTTCGTCATGTTTATCAGAAAGTTTGCGAATCGCAACCAAAATATCAGACTGCGTGTCGCTGCTTTCACGAGGAGTGTCGGGGAGAGGAACAGCCAGAACATCAGATTCTATATCTGGATTTGACTCAAACCAGTTTGCGTCGCTCAGTGGCTCGCTTTCCTGTTGCAGATCCATCGAAACTGAGTTGACTGTAATCTCAGACCTGGTCACAGTTTGTTTTTTCCTCCGTTTTCCCATAATCAATCAGTAATTTCTCAGTTGTATTGAATAAGTTAATTATTTGGTAACTTACTGATCGTCTAACCACACCATCCATAAATTCCTGAGAGAAAACTAAAACACATCCACTCACAAATCCGCCAACTTGGCCTGGTTCAGAGTTAAATCTTACCAACCAGAAATGTTTGGACACCCCTGCGAGATAGTGGGACGTATTCCTGATTTTAGCTGAACTGACACAGATTCGCCACTAGATGTCACTACTTGTCCACAAAACAACCTGTTTACAACCGACACGGTGTAAAAACTGTCTAGTTTTAGCAGTCATGTTACTAAATCAGCATTTAATCATTTTAAGAACATCAACAAGATCAGAGATGTTCTGACTAAACCAGACCTGGTGAAACTCATCCACACTGTTATCTCCAGTTAAATTGATGACTGTACTGGTCTTCTATCTGGACTCCCAAACAGACCATTAAACAGCTTTGGCTGATTCAAAACGAAGAGATGAGAACACATCACCTCTGTTCTTAAATCCTTACACTGGACGCCAGTATGTTACAGAATAGACTTGAAGGTGCTGTTTCTGGGTCCTTTCTGTGTGGTGTTTGCATGTTCTCCCTGTGTCCATGTGGGTTTCCTCCCACAGTATAAAGATGTGCAAGTAAGGTGAATTGGAGACACTAAATAGTTCATGACTGTGTTCGACATAAACTTGTGAACTGATGAATCTTGTGTAATGAGTAACTACCGTTCCTGTCATGAATGGAACCAAATTGTAAAACATCTCGTTACAATCCTACTATATATACAACTGCGGCCTCTGCTGGCTGGTCAGGGTGCCTGCAGGAGGGATGGTTGATGCACAGACAGCAGTGTGTGACTCTACGTTACCAAAACATTTACATTGACATTTAGCAGACACTTTTATCCAAAGCGACTTACACAATGCGCTGATTTTGAGCAATTGAGGGTTAAGGGCCTTGCTCAGGGACCCAACAGTGGCAACCTGGTGGTGGTGGGGCTTGAACCGTCAACCTACTGTTTACTAGTCCAGTAACCACTGAGCTATCACTGCCCTCTGTAAGATGCCATCTCTGGCAGGTAAAAAGAAGCGGCCCGTGACTTCACAGGCATGATAGTCCAGGGCTCTTCTCAGTCAGGAGGATCAAGACTAGAAAACAATCAAATAATAATAAAGCTCTGCTAAGCCAATGATAATAGACCGACCCGCCCAGACACATTTCCATTACCTTCCACAATCACATTCAGAAGAAACACTCACCTCCTCAATCACATTTACATGTTTAGTAATTGTGGTATGTTTATCAATAATTGACTTTATTTCCAGTCTGAAACTAACAGCACATTAATGGGACGTTTATGGGAACATGTGGGGTTTTATGACCCTGTCAGCAGGTTCAAGTTCACCTCCGTTCTCTCAGAACGCTGAATAATTATTAACTGAACATTATATCAGGTGTTGTTTGTCCCTGAGCCTACACAGTAAATCCTGCTGAATAACAAACAGCATGTCCAGAAACTCAGCGTCCATATTATTATTAAAAATAATCATTCAGAACCAACACCGAGTTCCTCTCTGAACCCTACACTGATCTGAACCGACTCACCCCCATAAAGACGTGGTTAGATGTGATGAGTTTGGTCTGGAGGACCTGCAGTGTCCTGCACAGGGCCTTGACCTCAACCCCTACTGATCAGCTTTGGGGTGAATTAGACGGAATGGCCACATATTCCCACAAACACATTACGAAATCTTCTGGTGGAGCCGGTAAACATGCAGCTCCAAGTTCATGGTCAGGTGTCCAAAAGTATTAGGACGCCTGACTGTGAGCTTGTATTAAAATCTGTGTGATCTTACAGCCAGAACAGCAGCCGCTCCTCTGAGAAGCTTCTCACGAGACTTTGGATTGTGTCTATGTGTGGGAATTTGTGCCCGATCAGTCAAAAGATGGCAGCATTTGTACAGCTGGGCACTGATTGATCAGTTGGTGTTCCGGTTCATCCCAGAGCTGTTGCGTGGGGCTGAGCTCAGGGCTCTCTGGAGTTCCTTCATGTCTTTATAGGGCTCGCTCATGCTGGAACAAGAAAGGGCCTTCCCTAAACTGTTGCTGCAAACTTGAAAGCATATAATGTGCTTTATATGATTGATTTATTACAACTGTTGTGGTGTCCACATACTTTTGACTGTATAGTGTAAACTGATCTGTGAACAGCCACCGATTCATTTATTCATGGAGCAAATGTCTCTCACTGCTTCATCTCCATCTGTTCTATCATTAATATTCACACCCCGAGCCAAAATCCACACACACCCACACACACACACACACACACACACAATGTTCCAGGGCGCAGCTCCAGCTCCAGCAACCCACCAGTTGGCCCTGTGTGAATCATTTATTCATTCATTCATTGTCTGTTTTACTATAGCTTTTTCCCGATCAGGGTTGCAGTGGGTCTGATTCACTGGGCAAAAGGCAGGAAACACCCCAGACAGGCAGACACACACACACACACACACTCTTAGGGTAATTTCTAGTAGCTCCAGTTGTCCTGAGTGCATGTCTTTGGACTTGTACACAGACACAGGGAGAACATGCAAACTCCACTCAGAAAGGACCCTGCAGAATCGAACCCAGACCCTTCTTACTGTGAGGCAACAGTGCCACCCAAACGTACAGCACTCAGTATTCCTCAGTGGTCTCTAATCCAGGTACTGACCAACCCCAAACCTGCTCAGACAGCCTGGTGAGAACAAGTAAACATTCGGTGATTCCTGACACATCTGGCAACCCGTGGAAAAGGAGTGTTCCCAGACACCAGATTTGATCAGAATAATCAGACAGAGGCTTATAAACACCCAAATTCTTCTCATGTACCCCTGAGTGCACCCTCAACACCTTCTGCAACCCGCAAACAAGTGAGTATCCGACCGGGACCGATTTAATACCGCAGTTTATCAGATATGATCCGATTATCTTTAATCACTTCTGGATTAGTGTTATTAACAATATCAGAAATGTCATCGTAATTAGATTAATGCACACGCACACACACGCACACACACACACACTCGGATCTCCGACATCAGAATCGGTACAGTCAATAACGGCAGAATTTAAATGTACGTGCTTAAATTGTAGGATTATTACGGTAAAGCGTTCCGAACATGTTTCACTTTCATATATGCACATAACCTAAACTTTTATGTTAATAACACTAATGATATATCACTCATCACTCATCCCGACTTAATTCAGAACTACAACGTCTAATAACCGACCACATCAAGTCTGAAGCAGATCTATAATATAAATGTAGAATTCTGAAGGATTTAATACACCTCGATATATACAGTAATTATTAAAACATGAACTTAGTTCTGTTTCTCATAACATGTCCATCATTCCAACCTGATTCTGTTCTAGAGCATCAGACAAGTGTCCATACTGAGTCTGAAGCAGATCTATGATGGGACATCTAAATTTTAGAAAGCAATAATGGGACAGTGGGAGCCTAGTGGGACGGGACGAGATAATGGTAGACTGGACGGGACAGGACAATGATAGACTGGAGGGATCAGTGGTAGCTTAGTAGGACAGGACAATGATAGACTGGACGGGACAGTGGGAGCCTAGTGGGTGAGCTTTGGGCTGTTATTTGATTGGCTGAGTGTTTAAAGCCACTGTTGGGCCCTTGAGCAAGGCCCTTAACCCTCTCGGCTCCAGGGGCGCCATACTATGACTGACCCTGCACTCTGACCCCAACTTCCAAACAAGCTGGGATACACAGACAAAATAATAGTATAATAGTATAGAATGAATATATTATAAACTTTACCAAACATATAAGGAACAGGGGGGTAAACATGCGTTAATAGTGTAGCGTCGCCACTGGGGGGCTGGCACGGGCTTTACCCAGAAAGCCTTGCGGCTGTGGTATCCAGGCTTACCGTAGCCGTGTAGCCCAGTGTTGGGGATGGGGTGGCTGCGGTAAGGGCTGGATAGGCAGCTCTGTGTTTGTCTGTCTGTTGTGTGAATGTTTATGCGTATGAATGTTTGTCTTTAAAAAACCATCTAGCGGCCCTGACGCGGCGCCCCTCCCTTGGTACTTGCCGGCACCACAATACTCACAGTACACATTAGGATGGGTACTTTTCCAAAAATTTAAGTTCTCATTATACATCTGCCTAAAACTTATGAGCTCACACTTGTCAGATGGTGCATTATATAATCAACTCGTAATCAGTCATATGTTATTAGATTTAATAATCATATAGGACCAGACGTATTGATAATTACAGTAAACATTATAGTGATTACTTCTAAACCTCTATTTTTCCACCATAAATCTGCTTTAAGCTTGGTGTGGTCTGTTATCACACACTGTAGTTCTTAATTAAGTTTTAATTAGATTTAATTAGCATGTAAGATGAGATCTATATGCATAAATAATCTTGGAACGTGTTTACCGTAATAATCCTACAATTTGAGCCTGCGCATTGTAGTGCAGAAAGCTGGACTGCGCTCAGTTTGCGCATAGGCTTTTCATTCCTGTCTCTTGCGCACGAAAGTGAAACTTAAACTTTATTAAAATGTGCATTTAATAATCATTTATTTAAATGAAAGTTTTGGTTGTAAATACTTAGATTTCGTATCTGAGCGCATGAAATGAGACTCTTCTGTACCGACCTGTGCGCTTCGTTCAGTGTTTTATTAAATACAGAAATCACTAAATCAACATTTTATTACTTTATACTCTCACAGTAAAGTTCTGATCCTGCTGCTGGACTCATAAAGAACCCGGGGGGAACCACTCGTGTCCTAAGTCGTGTCCACTTCCCTCTTACTGCGCACTAAATAGAACAGAATGCGCACGAGAGCTGGAACACTTGGTGCAATCTGGACTGATATTTGGGATTCGAGCGCAGATCATTGTGTCTCATATCCGTCTGTACCGTGATCCTCATTTTACACATGCACAAATATTTAGTGTCCCAGACTGGGTAGAGGTGTGTGTGTGTGTGTGTGTGTGGTTGTATAGATGCACAACTCTGGATAAAATAATTCCCTGCTGGTTGCCAGTTACTCTCTCACACACACACACACACACACACACACACACACACACACACACACACACACACACACACACACACACACACAGAGGATTCGTGATGGATCAAAGACGCAGTGCTGCTGAACCCAAACCACAAGTACATTCACATGCACACAGCTATCCAAAAATGTTGTTCTCCATTATTATTATATTATTATTATTATATTATTATTATTAATATTACTATTATTATTATTATTATATTATTATTATTAAATCAGATCTTTGTTATACACTGTGTGTGTGTGTGTGTGTGTGTGTGTGTGTGTGTGTGTGTGTGTGTGTGTGTGTGTGTGTGTGTGTGTGTGTGTTGTTGGCATGTTTAAATGAACTGTAGAGAGTCCTGAACTCTTCAGCTCATGTTCTCACCAGGTTACTACAGTCAGATTAGATTCAACAGGGTGTGTGTTCAATTCCACACCGACTACAAAGTCCTGCTTATAATCTCTAAATCTATTATTATTATTATTATTTATTTATTTATTTATTTATTGTCATTGTTATTATTATTATAGTTTATTTTGGTAGTATTTTATTATGATTATTATTATTGTTATTATTATTATTATTATTATATTTTATAAGTATTACAGTTAACATTATCAACTATTAATGACTAATAAATATCACTATTAAAATTGTCAATATTATTATTCATTAATATTCCTATTCAAATTATTTTTATTACTATAAATATTTGTATTAATATTATATTATTAAATTAGTGGTATTTTATTGTTAATAAATATTAGTATACATTATTATATTAAATGTTAATAATATTACTGTTTACAATTGTATTATTATGTAAATTATTATTGTTTTATTCAAATGATTGTTGTTATTATTTATCAATAATAATATTAATATTTAAATTAGTAATAATAAATATAATACAAATATTTTTGCTAGCAGTAGTATTTTAGTTTTATTATATATTGTTTATATATATATTGTTATTAACTATTTATGTACTTAAAACTAGAATTTGAATATTATTGTTATTATATATCATACTAATAATATTACTGTTTAAATTATTATATTGATAATAATAATAAATATAACAAAAATATTTTGCTAGCAGTAGTATTTTATTTTTTATTATATATTATTTTAATATATTATTTTTAGCTATTAATAATGTAACTGTTTAAAACTATTTTTTGAGGTGATAAACATAATAAACTCATCATCACGCCTCAGTGATTATTTTAAATAATTGACTCTTATTCTCAGTAATATTTAAATAAATAAATAAGGTGAGAGGGTCACCGTCAGCGTTCTCTCCTCTCCTCTCTCCTCTCTCCTCTCTCTTCTCTCTTCTCTCCTCTCTCTTCTCTCCTCTCTCCTCTTCTCTCCTCTCCTCTCTCCTCTCCTCTCTCCTCTCCTCTTCTCTCCTCTCCTCTCTCCTCTCTCCTCTCCTCTCTCCTCTCCTCTCTCCTCTCTCTTCTCTCCTCTCTCCTCTCCTCTCTCCTCTCCTCTCTCCTCTCCTCTTCTCTCCTCTCCTCTCCTCTCCTCTTCTCTCCTCTCCTCTCTCCTCTCCTCTCTCCTCTTCTCTCCTCTCCTCTCTCCTCTCCTCTTCTCTCCTCTCTCCTCTCTCTTCTCTCCTCTCCTCTCTCCTCTCCTCTTCTATCCTCTCCTCTCTCCTCTCCTCTCCTCTTCTCTCCTCTCCTCTCTCCTCTCCTCTCTTCTTCTCTCCTCTCCTCTCCTCTCTCCTCTCCTCTCCTCTTCTCTCCTCTCTCTTCTCTCCTCTCCTGCAGGATGTCGATTCAGAAGCAGAACAAACCCCGTCTGAGCCCAGCGCAGGTGACGGACATCAGCGGCCGTGTGTTCGGTTTGACCCTGTCCAGCTCTCGTCCTCTGCCCAGTTACGATGATCAGAACTTCCACGTGGTGAGTGTGGACGGGCGAGAGTTCGTGCTGAAGATCATGAACTCGGCCGACAGTCAGAACCTGGAGCTGCTGCAGCTGCAGACGGACTGCATGAACTTCCTGCAGCAGAACGGACTTCCTGCGCAGAGCGCCGTGCAGACCGTCGGCGGGGACATGATGAGCCTGGAGGAGCTGGGTACGGCCACGGTGCACCACGCCTCACAGCATGAAGGTTCTGGGTTTGATTCCCAGGTGGGGCGGTCCGGGTCCTTTCTGTGTGAAGTTTTGCATGTTCTCCTCATGTCTGTATGGGTTTCCTCCCACAGTCCAAAGATGTGAAGTCAGGTTCAGTGGAGATGCTAAAATTGCCCCCTAGGTATGTGTGTGTGTGTGTGTGTGTGTGTGTGTTACCTGCCTTTTGCCCTGTTAATTGCACCCACTGCGACCTTGACCAGGATACTGCGGTGGTAGAACAGACAATATACATTTACATTTTTGGCTATTAGCCGACGCCTTTATCCAAATTGACTTACATTACTGTGACAGTTTACAGTCTGAGCAATTGAGGGTCAAGGGCCTTGCTCAAGGAACCAACAGTGGCAATCTGGCAGTGGTGGGGCTTGAACCAGCGACCTTCTGATTACTAGTCCAGTACCTTAACCACTAGGCTACAGCTTTCATTCATTCATTTACGGCTTGAGTAAATGGATGAATGAAAATATAAACAAAGAAGAGTTCGAAGTCTCTACTGTGAGTCTCAGCGGTGCTACTGACCCGACTGGGCACCCAACCAACACGACTGGGCGTGTCTGTGGGAGGGAAGGTGATGCAACAGTGACCCCTGCTGTCAGGTGGAGGCAGCACGGGAAATTAAGGACATTTACATTTTACATTTTTGATATCCAAAGTGACTTACAGCACTGTGACAGCAATTAGGGGTTAAGGGCCTTGCTCAAGGGCCCAACAGTGGCAACCTGGCAGTGATGGAGCTTGAACCAGCGACCTTTTGATTACTAGTCCAGTACCTTAACCACTAGGCTACACCTGCCTTTTTTAATTAAGCAGCACGGTGATGAAGTGGTTACTGTAGATGACTGAGTGATGAGAATCAGGTAGAAGTGATGATGTGCAGCCGGTCAGTGTGTGTGTGTGTGTGTGTGTGTGTGTGTGTGTGTGTGTGTGTGTGTGTGTGTGTGTGTGTGTGTGTGTGTGTGTGGTTTCTTTTAGGATGACAGTACGTGTATGTGCGCGGCTGATCTATGTTATATATATTTTTGTATCTACAGATTGTGGTTTCGGGGTGCAGAAGTACCTGGTGAGGTTACTGACGTACCTGCCTGGAACCCCGATAGCTAAAATCACCTGCACACATCAGCTCCTGTACCAGACTGGAAGAATGGCCGCCACTGTGGACCAAGTTCTCCTCGGGGTATGAAGAATACACCACACGGTCCCACCAGCCTTCTGAAAAGGTTTTCCACTAGATTTTGGAGTGTATCTGTGGTAATTTGTACCCGTTCCGTCACTTTTGATGATTATGTGTATTAACATGTACAGAACGTGACCGGGGGGTGTACACTGCTCTGCAGGTCAGACCTTGTTTATGGCTCTCTTGTTTAACGCAGATGGAACACAGGAACCTGAGGGTTCTTCACAGGGAGAACTACATCTGGAGTTTATCCAGCATCCCACTGTTAGACCAGTATCTCCACGTGATGGACGGAGAGCCCATTCAGCCCATCGTTAGAGGAGCTATCGACCAGTACCGGGTGCAGGTGGAACCCAAACTCTCCTCCTTCCGCAAGTGTGAGTATCTCAACCCAGAGTTCATGATTCTAATGCTGAAGGGCGTGGCTGCACCCGCAGGTGTGACATGGATCTGAAAACGGGTCATGAGCAAAGGGTTCAGTTACTGTGTCCTGAAGATCTGAGATACATCTGACGGTGGTGGTGGTGATGCTGCTGGTGGTGTTTAAACTGGTGGTGCTAATACTGGTGGTGCTGGTGGTGATGATGGTGATGATGGTTATGATGCTGGTGATTGTTATGATTCTGGTGGTGATGGTACTGGTGGTGCTAGAGATGGTGGAGCTGGAGGTGATGGTGATGATGGTGGTGATTGTTATGATTCTGGAGGTGATGATGCTGGTGATGGTTCTGGTAATGATGCTGCTGGTGATGATGGTGATGATGATGCTGGTGATGACGATGGTTCTGGTAATGATAATGCTGGTGATGATGCTGATGATAATGCTGGTGATGATGCTGGTGATGATGCTGGTGATGATGCTGGTGATGATGCTGGTGATGATGATGATGATGATGATGCTGGTGATGATGATGCTGTTGATGATGGTGATGATGCTGGTGATGATGATGATGATGATGATGATGATGCTGGTGATGATGATGATGCTGGTGATGATGGTGATAATGCTGGTGATGATGCTGGTGATGATGCTGGTGATGATGATGATGCTGCTGGTGATGATGGTGATGATGATGCTGGTGATGATGCTGGTGATGATGATGGTTCTGGTAATGATGCTGCTGGTGATGATGCTGGTGATGCTGGTGGTGATGACGATGGTTCTGGTAATGATGCTGCTGGTGATAATGCTGGTGATGAGGCTGGTGATGATGCTGGTGATGATGCTGGTGATGATGATGATGATGATGATGCTGGTGATGATGATGATGATGATGCTGCTGGTGATGATGGTGATGATGATGCTGGTGGTGATGACGATGGTTCTGGTAATGATGCTGCTGGTGATAATGCTGGTGATGATGCTGGTGATGATGCTGGTGATGATGCTGGTGATGATGATGATGATGCTGGTGATAATGCTGGTGATGATGCTGGTGATGATGATGATGATGATGCTGGTGATGATGATGATGCTGGTGATGTTGGTGGTGGTGTATTTGGTTGATGTAACATCTTTTAATTATAGAGCTGTATTTGTACATACGCACCATGTTGCCAAAAATATTTGGACACTAAAATATTTGACCATAAACTTGTTGAACGTCACATCTTAAAACCATGAAGATGAATTTGGAGCCCCCACCCCACCAACTCTTGCTTCTATAACAGCCTTCAAGATTCTGGAGTGTATCTATGGAAAGCTGTGCCAATTAAGTCAATCAGATAAGCTGTTCTGAGGTCCTGGCTCTACATCAGCATTCCGATTCATTTCCTTCAGGATGTTCTGGTAGAGAGCAGAAGCGTTTAATGGTATAAAGCACCGCTCTCTCTCTCTCTTCTGCTCCTCAGGTCTGAATCACGGAGATCTGAACGATCAGAACATCCTGGTGGAACCCGACGGTCCGTCCCACCACAGGATCAGCGGTATCCTGGATTTCGGGGACATGAGCAGCGGCTGTTTGATCTTCGAGCTGGCCATCGTGATGATGTACATGATGCTGGAGAGCGCCAGTCCGTTAGCGGTGGGCGGCGCGGTGTTGGCGGGGTGGGAGAGCGCGTTGCCGCTAAACGCCGATGAACGAGACGCTCTGTACACGCTGGTCATGGGCCGGTTCTGCCAGTCTCTGGTCCTGGCTCGGCACACCGTGGCCCTGCAGCCGGAGAACGAGGAGTACCTGATGATCTCAGCCAGGAACGGAATGCCAATCCTGCGCCAGCTCTGGGAAAAAGGGAAACAGGAAGTGCAGAGGATCTGGTTTGAGGACGCTGCCAGGATCTCAACGCTGTATGCTAACTGCTGAGCGTGAGCCTTTAGCACTAGCCCTAATACAAGCACTTCTATATTCTTTAGCCTAGCTGCTAATGCTATTTTGTGCATTTATTATTTTATAGTGTTTTTTATCTCATTTCTGGATGTAATTAATCAGAAGCTCGTTAAGGAGTGCTTAACGGTACGTTCGTTTTTTTTTCTCCAATTCCCTCCCGCTAGCACCGCCGCCCTCATGCTGGCCCGAGGAGAGCGGACACAACCAAACACCGCTCCGATATCCGCATGATCGCCGGCCAGGTTGAGAAACACACGCTGAGCTTCAAAATCATCCATTGCTCATGCAGCGCCTCGACCAGACACCGGAGGGCGCTGTTTCACTGCAGTACTGAGTTTCAAACTTTTCCCTCTCCATTAGTGAGGGCGCCCGTCCGGTCGATAGCACAGCTATTAAACCTCTGTGCCACTCAAGTGCCTGTCGACTGTTTGGCATAAAGTCACATCCACCTTTTGCTATACAAATGCTGTCATCACTGACTGAACGGGACAAGTTCCCACAGACATACTTCAAAGTCTTATGAAAAGCATCTCAGAACAGCGGCTTAGAGGATCACACAGAGGTCACTTTCACGCTCATGGTCAGGCGTCCGAATACTTTTGGATATACAGTGTGTTTCTGTTCTATAAAGCTCATCACTGAGGAAATAAGTAATTAATAAAGATTTTATATAAATGGAGGGAAAAATGATCAGAGGTGAAAATCTGCAGGTCGTTAAACACTCAGGAAGCATTTTTATCATTTATTAAATCCAGATACGACACCAACAAAATCTCAGTATATAAAACATCAAAGCACAAAAATAATCATCAAAATAATAAATATAAATATTACAGGAAACAGCAGAGAGAGAAATATAACCCCCTTAGTTCTGTTCTTATCGTTTATAAACTTCCACTTCACATCAACACACACAATGTCTTTCAATTATTCATAATAAAGTGTTTATAATCATAATAAAACATATTTACAATAACAATAAAGTGTTTTTAATTATAAGAAAGTTTATAAAGTGATAATAATAGTGCTGTGTTTATAATAATAATAATAATAATAATAATAAATGTTTATTAAGGAAAAATATTCAGTCTTGAAATGAATGTGTTTATGATCATAATAAAGAAAAGTTTATAATCATATTAAAAGAGTTTATAATTATAATGAAAGTGTTTATTACAATAATGCAGTGTTTATTATCATTATAATTATTATAAAATGTTAAGTAAAAATATTCAGCCTTGATATAAAAGCGTTTATAATTTTAATAAAACGTGTTTACGGCCGCTCAGGTGGCGCAGCGGTGAAAACACGCTAGCACACCAGAGCTGGGATTTAGAACTCATCGGTTCGAATCTCAGCTCTGCCATCCGTCTGGGCCAGCGGCTACATGAACAACGATTGGCTTGTTGTTTATACAGGGTGGGAGCCGGATAGGGAGATCATAACTGAGTGAATTACGACCTCTGCTGGCTGATTGATGGCATCTGCTCAGAGTCGAGGTTTGTTTGTTTGTTTATTAGGATAATAACGTGATGTTTTACACTTTGGTTACATTCATGACAGGAACGGTAGTTACTGCTTACACAAGTTTTATCAGTTCACAAGTTTATATCAAACACAGTCATGGGCAATTTAGTATCTTCAGTTCACCTCACTTGCACGTCTTTGGACTGTGGGAGGAAACCGGAGCACCCGGAGTAAACCCACACAGACACGGGGAGAACATGCAAACTCCACACAGAAAGGACCCGGACCGCCCCACCTGGGGATCGAACCCAGGACCTTCTTGCTGTGAGGCGACAGTGCTACCCACTTAGCCACCGTGCCGCCCCAGAGTCGAGGAATAATGCTGAACAAAACTTTATAATAATAATACAGTGTTTATAAAATGTTTGTTCTGTGTAGTATTTTTAGTTTTGATATGAAAGTGTTTAAAATGAAGGTTTTATAAATCTCAGGTTCAGATGATCAGGCTGTTAATAAAACTCGGACTCGGTTGTTTTGTGTTGTTAGATGTTAGATCATGTTGATGTGAGTCCTGGTGCAGAAGATCCCTCGTTAGTTCTGATCTGATGTGGAATCAGGATGTAGGGATTAAAATTAGGTTCTGATCCTGAGAAGATCCTGAAATGAGCGTTCAGTACCAGATGAAGTCTCATGGTCTGGATTTAAGATGCTGGATGATTCTCAGTCCGGGATTAACGGAGCACTAACACCGGTGTTTTTATTCATGATTATTAAAGCTGGAGGCTTAAAAACGGCATTTACAGAAACGTGTGTGTGTGTGTGTGTGTGTGTGTGTGTTTTAATTAAATTTGAGATTTAATTTAGTTTGCTGTTTTCTGTCTTTCATCATTTTACTCCTCAGAACTTCAGGACGCTCCTCCACCCGGATCAGTTCCACTTTTATAATGAAATCATGTGCGACTTTATTCTTTTGCATCATTAATCTCTAGAACTTGATTATTTTTATATTAAACTCACATTTATACATTTCATTCACGTCCTAAATTAATTGTCCCACAGGACCCCCACAGAGCAGGTATTATTTAGGTGGTGGATCATTCTCAGCACTGCAGTGACACTGACATGGTGGTGGTGTGTTAGTGTGTGTTGTGCTGGTATGAGTGGATCAGACACAGCAGCGCTGCTGGAGTTTTTAAACACCTCACTGTCACTGCTGGACTGAGAATAGTCCACCAACCAAAAACATCCAACCGACAGCGCCCCGTGGGCAGCGTCCTGTGACCACTGATGAAGGGCTAGAAGATGACCGACTCAAACAGCAGCAATAGATGAGCGATCGTCTCTGACTTTACATCTACAAGGTGGACCGACTAGGTAGGAGTGTCTAATAGAGTGGACAGTGAGTGGACACTGTGTTTAAAAACTCCAGCAGCGCTGCTGTGTCTGATCCACTCACACCAGCACAACACACACTAACACACCACCACCATGTCAGTGTCACTGCAGTGCTGAGAATCATCCACCACCTAAATAATACCTGCTCTGTGGGGGTCCTGACCATTGAAGAACAGCATGAAAGGAGGTAACAAAGCATGTAGAGAAACAGATGAACTACAGTCAGTAATTGTAGAACTACAAAGTGCTTCTATATGGTAAGTGGAGCTGATGAAATGGACAGTGAGTGTAGAAACAAGGAGGTGGTTTTAATGTTATGACTGATCGGTGTAGGTTGTGAGTTAAAACGCGGCATGTCCATAAATGCAATAACACTGAATGAGATGAAGCAGAATGACGACTGAGAGAGAGCCTGTCTGATCCGTACGTTATTCATGATTAAACTGTTCAGATTCAGCAGCTCGGTTCGAAACGTTTTTAGCCAATCAGATTTAATTGCGTTTTTAATTAACACGAGTTAATTCATCTTCAATCAGCTGAGCTCATCAGTGCTGCAGGAACATGGAGAAATAATTCTATCTTTTTATTATTTAAAAAAAGCTTTTTGTTTATGGACGTGTTTAATACTTATTCAAATGAGATATTTTTTATTATTTATTTATTTTGTGTTATTATTTTTCTCCTCTGAGTTATAATATAAATAAATGATTTGAGTCTGAAGATGAACAGTGAATCACTCCAGACTTTTATCACTCAGTCAGGATTTATTATTTATTTTCTCTGATGAATGTCATGTTTGGATATTAATCATCACTCGATTCATCATCACTCACAGCTCTGCCAGTTCTGCCAGGCTTTGTTTACCCGCTGTGCCACCTCATCAGATTTACTGCTCAGATTCTGCTGGACTCTGAAGATCTCATGAACCTCCTCCAAAAACCTCAGAGAAACCTGGAGCATCATTCGTCACATTTACACTCCTGAGGTACCAGTTTCATTTGTGAAGAATGTGTGATGTGTTCATTCTCGTACATCTTTATTTAACTAGAAAAGCAGAAACAAAAGACTCCCAAAAAGTCTCCGTTCTTGCTGGATACGAGATTCAGCAGCTCAACAGTCCGTGCTCACCATCATCTGATTCTCCTCTTCGTGATAGGAGACAGATCTGGACTGCAGCAGGCCGCTCAAGCACACGCACTCTGTGTTTATAAAGTGTGTACAAAATTAGGAGTGGCATCGTCCTGCTGAAATAATCACAGACTTACAGTTAAACGCCGTCACCCTGATGGCAGCGTGTGTGTCTCTAAAATCTCAACATGCACATCAGCATCAGTGGTACCTTCACACATGTGCAGGTCACCCAGGGTTTTGCACCTTTTACTAATAACAGTCTGGATGTTCCTCTAAAACAAGCTGAACCGTGTCCATCTAAGATGAGCTCAGGCCCAGAGAACTCTTGATGTATGACTTTCTCTGTGTGTTTAATAGTTTTAGGTTGGATTTCCTGATGCAGCGGTGGACTGTGTTAAGTAACAACAATTTTCTGAAGTACTCCTGAGCCCATGTGGCTTAATTTTTGACACTAGTCTTTAGGATTAGGGTTTCGTGAGGAATTGTTATTAACACACGATCGCAAGAAATGATTCTCACAAACTGAATGACTGAATATATATATTTTTTTTTTTTCACAAAATTTTGCTTGTAGTGTTTTATGTTTTGGTGAATTAAATTCACGTCTTTTTCATGTTATTTTTAATTATTTATCATTACATTAAACAATGACATTTAAAAAGGAAACAGAAATCCTCTAAACATGGTGCTTTAAAGGTGCCAATAGCAGATTAACACTAAAATGAATCATTATTATTTTTTTCACCTTTTGACCCCCCAACACAACGCCGGCCAGTTCAATAAAGCAGTCGAGCTGTTTTGCTGCCAGTGGAACAGAAACACACGTCCAGCTTGATTTTATTCATTTATAAACAGTAGGTGTGGTTATCATCACTGAGTTAAACCGGGTGTCCACATACTTGTGGTTGTGTGGTGCTGAGTAAAAGTGAGGGAGAGTAAAGGAGGAGAGATCAGTGATGTGAGGCTCAGTGTGGAGGTGACGCTGTACTGAACACTTCAATCTCAGCTCAGTGACGCTCGCTGGAGTTCTGCGCTGATCAGAGGATCGTTCATTCACTCATTTATACAATTACTCACTCACTCACTCACCCACCCACTCACTCACCCACCCACTCACTCACCCACTCACTCACTCACTCACTCATCACATGGAATAACTGTTGCTGTGGGGTTATAATGGACAACAGTGAGATCAGGTGAGTCTCTCACTCAGCATCTACACACTCAGCAGAATTTAACCTTTAATCAAAGTGATTTTATTCACATTTTAATTCCCACTAGTCTGCTGGGTGGGAAAAGACGGGACTAAAAAGTGGGCGGGGTCTTTGCGGCTGTGTAAGGACCCTGGTTAGTAGGCCGAGGCACCTGTACAGAAGTGGAGGAACGTGGAGATCAGTGCGTGACTCTCCATGTGCGAGACCGACCTCACGCACCAATCCACCGAAGTGCAGGGGGATAAGAAGGGGTCGGAGGGAGGGCGTGTCAGGAGAATATACCCTCCTCGTACACCATCGGGGTCTCCAGCAGAGGAAGAGGAACTGGCTACGACTAAACTGGGAAAAATGCAACTTGTGCCGCAGTGGTTAGTCACACAGTATGTAGTCAAAAGTCAGTGGACAGAGCACCATGAGCTTGCTGGACATCTCATTCCAAAATCACAGCCAGTGTAGTGTGTATGTAGATTTAAAAAAGCATTTGTTTAGGAATTAATGTTGTTCAGTTCATCATGAAGGTGTTTCAGGTGTTTACCTGGTGGAGCAGAGACCTTGATCATCATGAAGGTGGTTCACCCAGGGTGAGGCTCTGGTTGTGCCGACCCCTGCCAGTTCACTGAATGTGGGAATCTAGACTCCAAACTTTCCGGGACAGTCGTAGCCTAGTTTGTGGGTTTGAATCCCAGGTCTTAACTGTCTCGGCTCCAGGGGCCCCGTATAATGGCTGACCCTGGGCTCTGGTCCCAGCTTCCAAACAAGTTGGGATACACGGAATTTCAATGTACTGAACACCTAGCCTATTTCACAAATATTGCTTTGATGGGGCCACTGGTGGACCACGAAGCATGTCATTGTGGACCTGTCTTCCTGCTCAGGAAAGGGCCTTCCTTAAACTGTTGTCTCAAAGTCGGAAACTTGTGAGTTTAGGAGCCCGTCATGCCTGGAGGAACACGATTATAATACAGACAGGTTTAAAGTGGACCGTACCAGCTCTAATCTCGTCTGCCTGCCTTCACTTCCATCACTGGTCGCGTCTTTATTAAGTTTTACGTGAAGTTCCAGTTTAGGTAACTAACACCCCCCCCCACCACCACCACCACCACCACCACCCAAACTGTTGTTTTTGGCTTCTTCTGGTACCCCCCCTTCCATGATATTTGAACCACGGGAGGACCCGTTCTAATACAGCAGCACTGAAGGACGTGACGTGTCAGCAGCTCGGATTAATTCCGGCGTTTTATATCTGAATGATTAGAACGTTAATGAGCACAGATAACGATCTGCATCTCTAACGAGAGAGAAGAAAACGATTATCTGCGTTTATTGTAATGAGATTCGCTTCTAGGAAAAATATTCGCAGCTTTAATTGATTCTTAATGAAATAAAACAACAATATTCCACAGCGGAGCTCGTTCTGATTAGCATGTGAACACCGTCAGGACTTTCCGACCTGCTTCAGGTTTCTATAAACGGCTCATTAATCCTAACGTGAACAAACCGTGACATGCTCACGAAACACGGACGTTCAGAACATCACAATGAATTCATCACATTAACGGCCTTTAATTAAAACAATTAAACTAAGTGAGGGTTAGGAGCCTTGCTCAAGGGTCCAACAGAAGCAACCTGGCTGTAGTTGGGCGTAAACCAGCGACCTTTACCATATTGAGCTTTACTGTAATTAGTTTGAGTTCTTTTATGAGCTTATTGTGGGTTTCTGAATTTGTGAACTGAAACGTAGAAACGTGGATGAATTTGGTGATGTAGGACGTTCTATAATGCCCTAGTTAGTAATCATGACTGTGGGGATTAACACCCACATGTTCCAGCAGCCTGAAGTGGAGAAAGACGATGATGAAGTGGTAACAACAGAATGAGAACCAGCTGCTCAATCCACCAATGTTCTTGGTTAGCGGACGCTTTTATCCAAAGCGACTTACAGTACTGTGACAGTATGTGTTGTCTAAGCATTTGAGGGTTAGGGGCCTTGATTAAGGACCCAACAGTGACACCCTGGCAGTGGTGGGGCTTGAACCAGTGACCTTTCGATTACTAGCTCAGTTCCTTAACCACTAGGCTACAACTGGCCATTTAATAGGAAACTTTTACCTTTAATGTTTGTACATGAATTTACCGACAGATCTACGATGTTCGGACTGAACTGCTCGTCTCCGGCGCCGAGCTGCCCTCAGGAACTGGTCTGTAACTCCTCGTGGAACCTGAGCGAGGTGGAGATGGA